>NW_027288308.1:0-63440 GCF_047511675.1 Marmota flaviventris
CATTGTCCCCCGCTGAAGTATCCCCAAGCAGAGGCAAGGAAAATACGCTTTCTTTTGTAAGTGTTTGCAGAGCTTCCACAAAACTCCCAAGTTTACTGGAATTTCAGCGAATATTTTTTCACTTGATCTTGTTGATCCTAGGTAAGAAAGATGAGTATACCAGTTGCATTTGCCGGCCAAAATTTCGTTCTTCTAAGTTGAAGCATGTGCTTTCAGGAAGACATTGCATTTGGGGGGTTTCTCTTCATTTTCACCTATAGGAATACATGCATTTGGAACTCTAAATCAAACACTGTTTGTGCTAGCTGCTTGAAGCTTGACTCACTCAATTAGTTCCTGGTGTACTCTCTGTGCTTTGTTCCCTGTTGAAGTGGTCCTAAGTGGAGGCGAGGAACATACGCTTTCCTTAGAAAGCATTTACAGAGCTTCAACAGAGCTCCAAGTGAACTGGAATCTCTGCAAATATTTACTCACCTGATCTTGATGACCCTTGTCAGGAAAGATGAGTATACCAGTTGCACTTAGCTACCCAAATGTCGTTCTTCTAGGTTGAAAAGTTCGTTTGCAGGAACACTTAGAATTTTTAGGTTTCACTTCACTTTTCCTTATAGGGACGTATGCATTTGGACTTATAAATCAAACACGGTTTATGCTAGCTGCTTGAAACTGAAACTCACTCAACTAGTTCTCAGTGCGATCTCTATGCTTTGATTTCTGTTGAAGTAACCCTAAGCAGAGGCCAGGGAAACAAACTTTCATTGGAAAGCATTTGCCGTGATTGCACAGAACTTTGAGTTTCCTGGAATCTCAGCAAATACTTTTTCACCCTAACTTGTTGTTAACTCGACAGGAAAGATAAGTATACCGGTTGCATTTGGATGCCCAAATTTAGATCTTCTAGGTTGAATAGTTGGTTTGCAGGAATACTTTGAAATTTTAGGTTTCACTTCATTTTCCCCTATAGGGATACATGCACATGGAACTCTAAATCAAACACGGTTTTTGCTGTGTGCTTGTAACTTGACTCATTCAATTAGTTCTCAGTGCACTATCTATGCATTGTTCCCTGTTGAAGTAGCCCTAAGCAGAGGCAAGGAAAACACACTTTCTTTGGAAAGTATTCACCGAGCTTCCAAAAAACTCAGAGATTACGGAAACCTCAGCAAATATTTTGTCACCCTATCTTGTTGATACTTGGTAGGAAAAAGGTGTATACCAGTTGCGCTTGGCTGCACAAATTTTGTTCTGCTACGTCGAAGCATTCCTTTGCAGGATGACTTTGAATATTTAGGTTTTACTACATTTTCCCCTCTAGGGATACATGCTTTGGAAAATCTAAATCAAACACGGTTTGTGCTAGCTGCTTGAAACTTGACTCACTGAATGAATTCTCATTGTGCTCTCTACGCTTTGTTGCCGGTTTATGTACCCCTAAGCAGAGCAAAGAAAAATAGACTTTCATTTGAACGTGTTTGTAGAGCATCCACAGAACTCAAGAGTTTACTGGACTCTCAGCAAATGTTTTTTCACCCGATCTTGTTGAAACTTGGCAGCAAAAATGAGTATATGGGTTGCACTTGGCAGCCCAAATTTCGTAATCTTATGTTGAAGAGTTCCTTTGCAGGAACACTTTGAATTTTTAGGTTTAACTTCTTTTTTCCCTATGTGAATACATGCATTTGGAATGCTAAATCAAACACAGTTTGTGATACCTGTTGGAAACTTGGCTCACTCAATTAGTTCTCAGTGCACTCTCTATGCATTGTCCCCCGCTGAAGTATCCCCAAGCAGAGGCAAGGAAAATACGCTTTCTTTTGTAAGTGTTTGCAGAGCTTCCACAAAACTCCCAAGTTTACTGGAATTTCAGCGAATATTTTTTCACTTGATCTTGTTGATCCTAGGTAAGAAAGATGAGTATACCAGTTGCATTTGCCGGCCAAAATTTCGTCCTTCTTAGTTGAAGCATGTGCTTTCAGGAAGACATTGCATTTGGGGGGGTTTCTCTTCATTTTCACCTATAGGAATACATGCATTTGGAACTCTAAATCAAACACTGTTTGTGCTAGCTGCTTGAAGCTTGACTCACTCAATTAGTTCCTGGTGTACTCTCTGTGCTTTGTTCCCTGTTGAAGTGGTCCTAAGTGGAGGCGAGGAACATACGCTTTCCTTACAAAGCATTTACAGAGCTTCAACAGAGCTCCAAGTGAACTGGAATCTCTGCAAATATTTACTCACCTGATCTTGATGACCCTTGTCAGGAAAGATGAGTATACCAGTTGCACTTAGCTACCCAAATGTCGTTCTTCTAGGTTGAAAAGTTCGTTTGCAGGAACACTTTGAATTTTTAGGTTTCACTTCACTTTTCCTTATAGGGACGTATGCATTTGGACTTATAAATCAAACACGGTTTATGCTAGCTGCTTGAAACTGAAACTCACTCAACTAGTTCTCAGTGCGATCTCTGTGCTTTGATTTCTGTTGAAGTAACCCTAAGCAGAGGCCAGGGAAAGAAACTTTCATTGCAAAGCATTTGCCGTGATTGCACAGAACTTTGAGTTTCCTGGAATCTCAGCAAATATTTTTTCACCCTAACTTGTTGTTAACTCGACAGGAAAGATAAGTATACCGGTTGCATTTGGCTGCCCAAATTTAGATCTTCTAGGTTGAATAGTTGGTTTGCAGGAATACTTTGAAATTTTAGGTTTCACTTCATTTTCCCCTATAGGGATACATGCACATGGAACTCTAAATCAAACACGGTTTTTGCTGTGTGCTTGTAACTTGACTCATTCAATTAGTTCTCAGTGCACTCTCCATGCATTGTTCCCTGTTGAAGTAGCCCTAAGCAGAGCAAGGAAAACACACTTTCTTTGGAAAGTATTCACCGAGCTTCCAAAAAACTCAGAGATTACGAAACCTCAGCAAATATTTTGTCACCCTATCTTGTTGATACTTGGTAGGAAAAAGGTGTATACCAGTTTCGCTTGGCTGCACAAATTTTGTTCTGCTACGTCGAAGCATTCCTTTGCAGGATGACTTTGAATATTTAGGTTTTACTACATTTTCCCCTCTAGGGATACATGCTTTTGAAAATCTAAATCAAACACGGTTTGTGCTAGCTGCTTGAAACGTGACTCACTGAATGAATTCTCATTGTGCTCTCTACCCTTTGTTACCGGTTTATGTAACCCTAAGCAGAGCAAAGAAAAATAGGCTTTCATTTGAACGTGTTTGTAAGAGCATCCACCAGAACTCAAGAGTTTACTGGACTCTCAGCAAATGTTTTTTCACCCGATCTTGTTGAAACTTGGCAGCAAAAATGAGTATATGGGTTGCACTTGGCAGCCCAAATTTCGTAATCTTATGTTGAAGAGTTCCTTTGCAGGAACACTTTGAATTTTTAGGTTTAACTTCTTTTTTCCCTATGTGAATACATGCATTTGGAATGCTAAATCAAACACAGTTTGTGATACCTGTTGGAAACTTGGCTCACTCAATTAGTTCTCAGTGCACTTCTCTATGCATTGTCCCCCGCTGAAGTATCCCCAAGCAGAGGCAAGGAAAATACGCTTTCTTTTGTAAGTGTTTGCAGAGCTTCCACAAAACTCCCAAGTTTACTGGAATTTCAGCGAATACTTTTTCACTTGATCTTGTTGATCCTAGGTAAGAAAGATGAGTATACCAGTTGCATTTGCCTGCCAAAATTTCGTTCTTCTAAGTTGAAGCATGTGCTTTCAGGAAGACATTGCATTTGGGGGGTTTCTCTTCATTTTAACCTATAGGAATACATGCATTTGGCACTCTAAATCAAACACTGTTTGTGCTAGCTGCTTGAAGCTTGACTCACTCAATTAGTTCCTGGTGTACTCTCTGTGCTTTGTTCCCTGTTGAAGTGGTCCTAGTGGAGGCGAGGAACATACGCTTTCCTTAGAAAGCATTTACACAGCTTCAACAGAGCTACAAGTTAACTGGAATCTCTGCAAGTATTTACTCACCTGATCTTGATGACCCTTGTCAGGAAAGATGAGTATACCAGTTGCACTTAGCTACCCAAATGTCGTTTCTAGGTTGAAAAGTTCGTTTGCAGGAACACTTTGAATTTTTAGGTTTCACTTCACTTTTCCTTATAGGGACGTATGCATTTGGACTTACAAATCAAACACGGTTTATGCTAGCTGCTTGAAACTGAAACTCACTCAACTAGTTCTCAGTGCGATCTCTATGCTTTGATTTCTGTTGAAGTAACCCTAAGCAGAGGCCAGGGAAAGAAACTTTCATTGGAAAGCATTTGCCGTGATTCCACAGAACTTTGAGTTTCCTGGAATCTCAGCAAATATTTTTTTCACCCTAACTTGCTGTTAACTCGACAGGAAAGATAAGTAGACCGGTTGCATTTGGCTGCCCAAATTTAGATCTTCTAGGTTGAATAGTTGGTTTGCAGGAATACTTTGAAATTTTAGGTTTCACTTCATTTTCCCCTATAGGGATACATGCACATGGAACTCTAAATCAAACACGGTTTTTGCTGTGTGCTTGTAACTTGACTCATTCAACTAGTTCTCAGTGCACTCTCTATGCATTGTTCCCTGTTGAAGTAGCCCTAAGCAGAGGCAAGGAAAACACACTTTCTTTGGAAAGTATCCACCGAGCTTCCAAAAAACTCAGAGATTACGGAAACCTCAGCAAATATTTTGTCACCCTATCTTGTTGATACTTGGTAGGAAAAAGGTGTATACCAGTTGCGCTTGGCTGCACAAATTTTGTTCTGCTAGGTTGAAGCATTCCTTTGCCGGATGACTTTGAATATTTAGGTTTTACTACATTTTCACCTCTAGGGATACATGCTTTGGAAAATCTAAATCAACACGGTTTGTGCTAGCTGCTTGAACTTGACTCACTGAATGAATTCTCATTGTGCTCTCTACGCTTTGTTGCCGGTTTATGTACCCTCAGCAGAGCAAAGGAAAATAGACTTTCATTTGAACGTGTTTGTAGAGCATCCACAGAACTCAAGAGTTTACTGGACTCTCAGCAAATGTTTTTTCACCCGATCTTGTTGAAACTTGGCAGCAAAAATGAGTATATGGGGTTGCACTTGGCAGCCCAAATTTCGTAATCTTATGTTGAAGAGTTCCTTTGCAGGAACACTTTGATTTTTAGGTTTAACTTCTTTTTTCCCTATGTGAATACATGCATTTGGAATGCTAAATCAAACACAGTTTGTGATACCTGTTGGAAACTTGGCTCACTCAATTAGTTCTCAGTGCACTCTCTATGCATTGTCCCCCGCTGAAGTATCCCCAAGCAGAGGCAAGGAAAATACGCTTTCTTTTGTAAGTGTTTGCAGAGCTTCCACAAAACTCCCAAGTTTACTGGAATTTCAGCGAATACTTTTTCACTTGATCTTGTTGATCCTAGGTAAGAAAGATGAGTATACCAGTTGCATTTGCCTGCCAAAATTTCGTTCTTCTAAGTTGAAGCATGTGCTTTCAGGAAGACATTGCATTTGGGGGGTTTCTCTTCATTTTCACCTATAGGAATACATGCATTTGGCACTCTAAATCAAACACTGTTTGTGCTAGCTGCTTGAAGCTTGACTCACTCAATTAGTTCCTGGTGTACTCTCTGTGCTTTGTTCCCTGTTGAAGTGGTCCTAGTGGAGGCGAGGAACATACGCTTTCCTTAGAAAGCATTTACACAGCTTCAACAGAGCTACAAGTTAACTGGAATCTCTGCAAGTATTTACTCACCTGATCTTGATGACCCTTGTCAGGAAAGATGAGTATACCAGTTGCACTTAGCTACCCAAATGTCGTTCTTCTAGGTTGAAAAGTTCGTTTGCAGGAACACTTTGAATTTTTAGGTTTCACTTCACTTTTCCTTATAGGGACGTATGCATTTGGACTTATAAATCAAACACGGTTTATGGTAGCTGCTTGAAACTGAAACTCACTCAACTAGTTCTCAGTGCGATCTCTATGCTTTGATTTCTGTTGAAGTAACCCTAAGTAGAGGCCAGGGAAAGAAACTTTCATTGGAAAGCATTTGCCGTGATTCCACAGAACTTTGAGTTTCCTGGAATCTCAGCAAATATTTTTTCACCCTAACTTGTTGTTAACTCGACAGGAAAGATAAGTATACCGGTTGCATTTGGCTGCCCAAATTTAGATCTTCTAGGTTGAATAGTTGGTTTGCAGGAATACTTTGAAATTTTAGGTTTCACTTCATTTTCCCCTATAGGGATACATGCACATGGAACTCTAAATCAAACACGGTTTTTGCTGTGTGCTTGTAACTTGACTCATTCAAGTAGTTCTCAGTGCACTCTCTATGCATTGTTCCCTGTTGAAGTAGCCCTAAGCAGAGGCAAGGAAAACACACTTTCTTTGGAAAGTATCCACCGAGCTTCCAAAAAACTCAGAGATTACGGAAACCTCAGCAAATATTTTGTCACCCTATCTTGTTGACACTTGGTAGGAAAAAGGTGTATACCAGTTGCGCTTGGCTGCAGAAATTTTGTTCTGCTAGGTTGAAGCATTCCTTTGCCGGATGACTTTGAATATTTAGGTTTTACTACATTTTCCCCTCTAGGGATACATGCTTTTGAAAATCTAAATCAAACACGGTTTGTGCTAGCTGCCTGAATCTTGACTCACTGAATGAATTCTCATTGTGCTCTCTACGCTTTGTTACCGGTTTATGTACCCCTAAGCAGAGCAAAGAAAAATAGACTTTCATTTGAACGTGTTTGTAGAGCATCCACAGAACTCAAGAGTTTACTGGACTCTCAGCAAATGTTTTTTCACCCGATCTTGTTGATACTTGGCAGTAAAAATGAGTACATGGGTTGCACTTGGCAGCCCAAATTTCGTAATCTTATGTTGAAGAGTTCCTTTGCAGGAACACCTTGAATTTTTAGGTTTAACTTCTTTTTTCCCTATGTGAATACATGCATTTGGAATGCTAAATCAAACACAGTTTGTGATACCTGTTGGAAACTTGGCTCACTCAATTAGTTCTCAGTGCACTCTCTATGCATTGTCCCCCGCTGAAGTATCCCCAAGCAGAGGCAAGGAAAATACGCTTTCTTATGTAAGTGTTTGCAGAGCTTCCACAAAACTCCCAAATTTACTGGAATTTCAGCGAATATTTTTTCACTTGATCTTGTTGATCCTAGGTAAGAAAGATGAGTATACCAGTTGCATTTGCCTGCCAAAATTTCATTCTTCTAAGTTGAAGCATGTGCTTTCAGGAAGACATTGCATTTGGGGGGTTTCTCTTCATTTTAACCTATAGGAATACATGCATTTGAACTCTAAATCAAACACTGTTTGTGCTAGCTGCTTGAAGCTTGACTCACTCAATTAGTTCCTGGTGTACTCTCTGTGCTTTGTTCCCTGTTGAAGTGGTCCTAAGTGGAGGCGAGGAACATACGCTTTCTTTAGAAAGCATTTACAGAGCTTCAACAGAGCTCCAAGTGAACTGGAATCTCTGCAAATATTTACTCACCTGATCTTGATGACCCTTGTCAGGAAAGATGAGTATACCAGTTGCACTTAGCTACCCAAATGTCGTTCTTCTAGGTTGAAAAGTTCGTTTGCAGGAACACTTTGAATTTTTAGGTTTCACTTCACTTTTCCTGATAGGGACGTATGCATTTGGACTTATAAATCAAACACGGTTTATGCTAGCTGCTTGAAACTGAAACTCACTAAACTAGTTCTCAGTGCGATCTCTATGCTTTGTTTTCTGTTGAAGTAACCCTAAGCAGAGGCCAGGGAAAGAAACTTTCAATGGAAAGCATTTGCAGTGATTGCACAGAACTTTGAGTTTCCTGGAATCTCAGAAAATATTTTTTCACCCTAACTTGTTGTTAACTCGACAGGAAAGATAAGTATACCGGTTGCATTTGGCTGCCCAAATTTAGATCTTCTAGGTTGAATAGTTGGTTTGCAGGAATACTTTGAAATTTTAGGTTTCACTTCATTTTCCCCTATAGGGATACATGCACATGGAACTCTAAATCAAACACGGGTTTTGCTTTGTGCTTGTAACTTGACTCATTCAACTAGTTCTCAGTGCACTCTCTATGCATTGTTCCCTGTTGAAGTAGCCCTAAGCAGAGGCAAGGAAAACACACTTTCTTTGGAAAGTATTCACCGAGCTTCCAAAAAACTCAGAGATTACGGAAACCTCAGCAAATATTTTGTCACCCTATCTTGTTGATACTTGGTAGGAAAAAGGTGTATACCAGTTGCGCTTGGCTGCACAAATTTTGTTCTGCTACGTCGAAGCATTCCTTTGCAGGATGACTTTGAATATTGAGGTTTTACTACATTTTCCCCTCTAGGGATACATGCTTTGGAAAATCTAAATCAAACACGGTTTGTGCTAGCTGCTTGAAACTTGACTCACTGAATGAATTCTCATTGTGCTCTCTACCCTTTGTTACCGGTTTATGTACCACTAAGCAGAGCAAAGAAAAATAGACTTTCATTTGAACGTGTTTGTAGAGCATCCACAGAACTCAAGAGTTTACTGGACTCTCAGCAAATGTTTTTTCACCCGATCTTGTTGAAACTTGGCAGCAAAAATGAGTATATGGGTTGCACTTGGCAGCCCAAATTTCGTAATCTTATGTTGAAGAGTTCCTTTGCAGGAACACCTTCAATTTTTAGGTTTAACTTCTTTTTTCCCTATGTGAATACATGCATTTGGAATGCTAAATCAAACACAGTTTGTGATACCTGTTTGAAACTTGGCTCACTCAATTAGTTCTCAGTGCACTCTCTATGCATTGTCCCCCGCTGAAGTATCCCCAAGCAGAGGCAAGGAAAATACGCTTTCTTATGTAAGTGTTTGCAGAGCTTCCACAAAACTCCCAAGTTTACTGGAATTTCAGCGAATATTTTTTCACTTGATCTTGTTGATCCTAGGTAAGAAAGATGAGTATACCAGTTGTATTTGCCTGCCAAAATTTCGTTCTTCTAAGTTGAAGCATCTGCTTTCAGGAAGATATTGGATTTGGGGGGTTTCTCTTCATTTTAACCTATAGGAACACATGCATTTGGAACTCTAAATCAAACACTGTTTGTGCTAGATGCTTGAAGCTTGACTCACTCAATTAGTTCCTGGTGTACTCTCTGTGCTTTGTTCCCTGTTGAAGTGGTCCTAAGTGGAGGCGAGGAACATACGCTTTCCTTAGAAAGCATTTACAGAGCTTCAACAGAGCTCCAAGTGAACTGGAATCTCTGCAAATATTTACTCACCTGATCTTGATGACCCTTGTCAGGAAAGATGAGTATACCAGTTGCACTTAGCTACCCAAATGTCGTTCTTCTAGGTTGAAAAGTTCGTTTGCAGGAACACTTTGAATTTTTAGGTTTCACTTCACTTTTCCTTATAGGGACGTATGCATTTGGACTTATAAATCAAACACGGTTTATGCTAGCTGCTTGAAACTGAAACTCACTCAACTAGTTCTCAGTGCGATCTCTATGCTTTGATTTCTGTTGAAGTAACCCTAAGCAGAGGCCAGGGAAAGAAACTTTCATTGCAAAGCATTTGCCGTGATTGCACAGAACTTTGAGTTTCCTGGAATCTCAGCAAATATTTTTTCACCCTAACTTGTTGTTAACTCGACAGGAAAGATAAGTATACCGGTTGCATTTGGCTGCCCAAATTTAGATCTTCTAGGTTGAATAGTTGGTTTGCAGGAATACTTTGAAATTTTAGGTTTCACTTCATTTGCCCCTATAGGGATACATGCACATGGAACTCTAAATCAAACACGGTTTTTGCTGTGTGCTTGTAACTTGACTCATTCAACTAGTTCTCAGTGCACTCTCTATGCATTGTTCCCTGTTGAAGTAGCCCTAAGCAGAGGCAAGGAAAATACACTTTCTTTGGAAAGTATTCACCGAGCTTCCAAAAATCTCAGTGATTACGGAAACCTCAGCAAATATTTTGTCACCCTATCTTGTTGATACTTGGTAGGAAAAAGGTGTATACCAGTTGCGCTTGGCTGCACAAATTTTGTTCTGCTAGGTTGAAGCATTCCTTTGCAGGATGACTTTGAATATTTAGGTTTTACTACATTTTCCCCTCTAGGGATACATGCTTTTGAAAATCTAAATCAAACACGGTTTGTGCTAGCTGCCTGAAACTTGACTCACTGAATGAATTCTCATTGTGCTCTCTACGCTTTGTTACCGGTTTATGTACCCCTAAGCAGAGCAAAGAAAAATAGACTTTCATTTGAACGTGTTTGTAGAGCATCCACAGAACTCAAGAGTTTACTGGACTCTCAGCAAATGTTTTTTTCACCCGATCTTGTTGAAACTTGGCAGCAAAAATGAGTATATGGGTTGCACTTGGCAGCCCAAATTTCGTAATCTTATGTTGAAGAGTTCCTTTGCAGGAACACTTTGAATTTTTAGGTTTAACTTCTTTTTTTCCCTATGTGAATACATGCATTTGGAATGCTAAATCAAACACAGTTTGTGATACCTGTTTGAAACTTGGCTCACTCAATTAGTTCTCAGTGCACTCTCTATGCATTGTCCCCCGCTGAAGTATCCCCAAGCAGAGGCAAGGAAAATACGCTTTCTTATGTAAGTGTTTGCAGAGCTTCCACAAAACTCCCAAGTTTACTGGAATTTCAGCGAATATTTTTTCACTTGATCTTGTTGATCCTAGGTAAGAAAGATGAGTATACCAGTTGCATTTGCCTGCCAAAATTTCGTTCTTCTAAGTTGAAGCATGTGCTTTCAGGAAGACATTGCATTTGGGGGGGTTTCTCTTCATTTTCACCTATAGGAATACATGCATTTGGAACTCTAAATCAAACACTGTTTGTGCTAGCTGCTTGAAGCTTGACTCACTCAATTAGTTCCTGGTGTCCTCTCTGTGCTTTGTTCCCTGTTGAAGTGGTCCTAAGTGGAGGCGAGGAACATATGCTTTCCTTAGAAAGCATTTACAGAGCTTCAACAGAGCTCCAAGTGAACTGGAATCTCTGCAAATATTTACTCACCTGATCTTGATGACCCTTGTCAGGAAAGATGAGTATACCAGTTGCACTTAGCTACCCAAATGTCGTTCTTCTAGGTTGAAAAGTTCGTTTGCAGGAACACTTTGAATTTTTAGGTTTCACTTCACTTTTCCTTATAGGGACGTATGCATTTGGACTTATAAATCAAACACGGTTTATGCTAGCCGCTTGAAACTGAAACTCACTCAACTAGTTCTCAGTGCGATCTCTATGCTTTGATTTCTGTTGAAGTAACCCTAAGCAGAGGCCAGGGAAAGAAACTTTCATTGCAAAGCATTTGCCGTGAGTGCACAGAACTTTGAGTTTCCTGGAATCTCAGCAAATATTTTTTCACCCTAACTTGTTGTTAACTCGACAGGAAAGATAAGTATACCGGTTGCATTTGGCTGCCCAAATTTAGATCTTCTAGGTTGAATAGTTGGTTTGCAGGAATACTTTGAAATTTTAGGTTTCACTTCATTTTCCCCTATAGGGATACATGCACATGGAACTCTAAATCAAACACGGTTTTTGCTGTGTGCTTGTAACTTGACTCATTCAACTAGTTCTCAGTGCACTCTCTATGCATTGTTCCCTGTTGAAGTAGCCCTAAGCAGAGGCAAGGAAAACACACTTTCTTTGGAAAGTATTCACCGAGCTTCCAAAAATCTCAGTGATTACGGAAACCTCAGCAAATATTTTGTCACCCTATCTTGTTGATACTTGGTAGGAAAAAGTTGTATACCAGTTGCGCTTGGCTGCACAAATTTTGTTCTGCTAGGTTGAAGCATTCCTTTGCAGGATGACTTTGAATATTTAGGTTTTACTACATTTTCCCCTCTAGGGATACATGCTTTTGAAAATCTAAATCAAACACGGTTTGTGCTAGCTGCCTGAATCTTGACTCACTGAATGAATTCTCATTGTGCTCTCTACGCTTTGTTACCGGTTTATGTACCCCTAAGCAGAGCAAAGAAAAATAGACTTTCATTTGAACGTGTTTGTAGAGCATCCACAGAACTCAAGAGTTTACTGGACTCTCAGCAAATGTTTTTTCACCCGATCTTGTTGAAACTTGGCAGCAAAAATGAGTATATGGGTTGCACTTGGCAGCCCAAATTTCGTAATCTTATGTTGAAGAGTTCCTTTGCAGGAACACTTTGAATTTTTAGGTTTAACTTCTTTTTTCCCTATGTGAATACATGCATTTGGAATGCTAAATCAAACACAGTTTGTGATACCTGTTGGAAACTTGGCTCACTCAATTAGTTCTCAGTGCACTGTCTATGCATTGTCCCCCGCTGAAGTATCCCCAAGCAGAGGCAAGGAAAATATGCTTTCTTATGTAAGTGTTTGCAGAGCTTCCACAAAACTCCCAAGTTTACTGGAATTTCAGCGAATATTTTTTCACTTGATCTTGTTGATCCTAGGTAAGAAAGATGAGTATACCAGTTGCATTTGCCTGCCAAAATTTCGTTCTTCTAAGTTGAAGCATGTGCTTTCAGGAAGACATTGCATTTGGGGGGTTTCTCTTCATTTTCACCTATAGGAATACATGCATTTGGAACTCTAAATCAAACACTGTTTGTGCTAGCTGCTTGAAGCTTGACTCACTCAATTAGTTCCTGGTGTACTCTCTGTGCTTTGTTCCCTGTTGAAGTGGTCCTAAGTGGAGGCGAGGAACATACGCTTTCCTTACAAAGCATTTACAGAGCTTCAACAGAGCTCCAAGTGAACTGGAATCTCTGCAAATATTTACTCACCTGATCTTGATGACCCTTGTCAGGAAAGATGAGTATACCAGTTGCACTTAGCTACCCAAATGTCGTTCTTCTAGGTTGAAAAGTTCGTTTGCAGGAACACTTTGAATTTTTAGGTTTCACTTCACTTTTCCTTATAGGGACGTATGCATTTGGACTTATAAATCAAACACGGTTTATGCTAGCCGCTTGAAACTGAAACTCACTCAACTAGTTCTCAGTGCGATCTCTATGCTTTGATTTCTGTTGAAGTAACCCTAAGCAGAGGCCAGGGAAAGAAACTTTCATTGCAAAGCATTTGCCGTGATTGCACAGAACTTTGAGTTTCCTGGAATCTCAGCAAATATTTTTTCACCCTAACTTGTTGTTAACTCGACAGGAAAGATAAGTATACCGGTTGCATTTGGCTGCCCAAATTTAGATCTTCTAGGTTGAATAGTTGGTTTGCAGGAATACTTTGAAATTTTAGGTTTCACTTCATTTTCCCCTATAGGGATACATGCACATGGAACTCTAAATCAAACACGGTTTTTGCTGTGTGCTTGTAACTTGACTCATTCAACTAGTTCTCAGTGCACTCTCTATGCATTGTTCCCTGTTGAAGTAGCCCTAAGCAGAGGCAAGGAAAACACACTTTCTTTGGAAAGTATTCACCGAGCTTCCAAAAATCTCAGTGATTACGGAAACCTCAGCAAATATTTTGTCACCCTATCTTGTTGATACTTGGTAGGAAAAAGTTGTATACCAGTTGCGCTTGGCTGCACAAATTTTGTTCTGCTAGGTTGAAGCATTCCTTTGCAGGATGACTTTGAATATTTAGGTTTTACTACATTTTCCCCTCTAGGGATACATGCTTTTGAAAATCTAAATCAAACACGGTTTGTGCTAGCTGCCTGAAACTTGACTCACTGAATGAATTCTCATTGTGCTCTCTACGCTTTGTTACCGGTTTATGTACCCCTAAGCAGAGCAAAGAAAAATAGACTTTCATTTGAACGTGTTTGTAGAGCATCCACAGAACTCAAGAGTTTACTGGACTCTCAGCAAATGTTTTTTCACCCGATCTTGTTGAAACTTGGCAGCAAAAATGAGTATATGGGTTGCACTTGGCAGCCCAAATTTCGTAATCTTATGTTGAAGAGTTCCTTTGCAGGAACACTTTGAATTTTTAGGTTTAACTTCTTTTTTCCCTATGTGAATACATGCATTTGGAATGCTAAATCAAACACAGTTTGTCATACCTGTTGGACTCTTGGCTCACTCAATTAGTTCTCAGTGCACTCTCTATGCATTGTCCCCCGCTGAAGTATCCCCAAGCAGAGGCAAGGAAAAATACGCTTTCTTATGTAAGTGTTTGCAGAGCTTCCACAAAACTCCCAAGTTTACTGGAATTTCAGCGAATATTTTTTCAACTTGATCTTGTTGATCCTAGGTAAGAAAGATGAGTATACCAGTTGCATTTGCCTGCCAAAATTTCGTTCTTCTAAGTTGAAGCATGTGCTTTCAGGAAGACATTGCATTTGGGGGGGTTTCTCTTCATTTTCACCTATAGGAATACATGCATTTGGAACTCTAAATCAAACACTGTTTGTGCTAGCTGCTTGAAGCTTGACTCACTCAATTAGTTCCTGGTGTCCTCTCTGTGCTTTGTTCCCTGTTGAAGTGGTCCTAAGTGGAGGCGAGGAACATACGCTTTCCTTAGAAAGCATTTACAGAGCCTTCAACAGAGCTCCAAGTGAACTGGAATCTCTGCAAATATTTACTCACCTGATCTTGATGACCCTTGTCAGGAAAGAGGAGTATACCAGTTGCACTTAGCTACCCAAATGTCGTTCTTCTAGGTTGAAAAGTTCGTTTGCAGGAACACTTTGAATTTTTAGGTTTCACTTCACTTTTCCTTATAGGGACGTATGCATTTGGACTTATAAATCAAACACGGTTTATGCTAGCCGCTTGAAACTGAAACTCACTCAACTAGTTCTCAGTGCGATCTCTATGCTTTGATTTCTGTTGAAGTAACCCTAAGCAGAGGCCAGGGAAAGAAACTTTCATTGCAAAGCATTTGCCGTGAGTGCACAGAACTTTGAGTTTCCTGGAATCTCAGCAAATATTTTTTCACCCTAACTTGTTGTTAACTCGACAGGAAAGATAAGTATACCGGTTGCATTTGGCTGCCCAAATTTAGATCTTCTAGGTTGAATAGTTGGTTTGCAGGGAATACTTTGAAATTTTAGGTTTCACTTCATTTTCCCCTATAGGGATACATGCACATGGAACTCTAAATCAAACACGGTTTTTGCTGTGTGCTTGTAACTTGACTCATTCAACTAGTTCTCAGTGCACTCTCTATGCATTGTTCCCTGTTGAAGTAGCCCTAAGCAGAGGCAAGGAAAACACACTTTCTTTGGAAAGTATTCACCGAGCCTTCCAAAAATCTCAGTGATTACGGAAACCTCAGCAAATATTTTGTCACCCTATCTTGTTGATACTTGGTAGGAAAAAGTTGTATACCAGTTGCGCTTGGCTGCACAAATTTTGTTCTGCTAGGTTGAAGCATTCCTTTGCAGGATGACTTTGAATATTTAGGTTTTCTACATTTTCCCCTCTAGGGATACATGCTTTTGAAAATCTAAATCAAACACGGTTTGTGCTAGCTGCCTGAAACTTGACTCACTGAATGAATTCTCATTGTGCTCTCTACGCTTTGTTACCGGTTTATGTACCCCTAAGCAGAGCAAAAGAAAAATAGACTTTCATTTGAACGTGTTTGTAGCAGCATCCACAGAACTCAAGAGTTTACTGGACTCTCAGCAAAAGTTTTTCACCCAGATCTTGTTGAAACTTGGCAGCAAAAATGAGTATATGGGTTGCACTTGGCAGCCCAAATTTCGTAATCTTATGTTGAAGAGTTCCTTTGCAGGAACACTTTGAATTTTTAGGTTTAACTTCTTTTTTCCCTAGGTGAATACATGCATTTGGAATGCTAAATCAAACACAGTTTGTGATACCTGTTTGAAACTTGGCTCACTCAATTAGTTCTCAGTGCACTCTCTATGCATTGTCCCCCGCTGAAGTATCCCCAAGCAGAGGCAAGGAAAATACGCTTTCTTATGTAAGTGTTTGCAGAGCTTCCACAAAACTCCAAGTTTACTGGAATTTCAGCGAATATTTTTTCACTTGATCTTGTTGATCCTAGGTAAGAAAGATGAGTATACCAGTTGCATTTGCCTGCCAAAATTTCGTTCTTCTAAGTTGAAGCATGTGCTTTCAGGAAGACATTGCATTTGGGGGGGTTTCTCTTCATTTTCACCTATAGGAATACATGCATTTGGAACTCTAAATCAAACACTGTTTGTGCTAGCTGCTTGAAGCTTGACTCACTCAATTAGTTCCTGGTGTCCTCTCTGTGCTTTGTTCCCTGTTGAAGTGGTCCTAAGTGGAGGCGAGGAACATACGCTTTCCTTAGAAAGCATTTACAGAGCTTCAACAGAGCTCCAAGTGAACTGGAATCTCTGCAAATATTTACTCACCTGATCTTGATGACCCTTGTCAGGAAAGATGAGTATACCAGTTGCACTTAGCTACCCAAATGTCGTTCTTCTAGGTTGAAAAGTTCGTTTGCAGGAACACTTTGAATTTTTAGGTTTCACTTCACTTTTCCTTATAGGGACGTATGCATTTGGACTTATAAATCAAACACGGTTTATGCTAGCCGCTTGAAACTGAAACTCACTCAACTAGTTCTCAGTGCGATCTCTATGCTTTGATTTCTGTTGAAGTAACCCTAAGCAGAGGCCAGGGAAAGAAACTTTCATTGCAAAGCATTTGCCGTGATTGCACAGAACTTTGAGTTTCCTGGAATCTCAGCAAATATTTTTTCACCCTAACTTGTTGTTAACTCGACAGGAAAGATAAGTATACCGGTTGCATTTGGCTGCCCAAATTTAGATCTTCTAGGTTGAATAGTTGGTTTGCAGGAATACTTTGAAATTTTAGGTTTCACTTCATTTTCCCCTATAGGGATACATGCACATGGAACTCTAAATCAAACACGGTTTTTGCTGTGTGCTTGTAACTTGACTCATTCAACTAGTTCTGAGTGCACTCTCTATGCATTGTTCCCTGTTGAAGTAGCCCTAAGCAGAGGCAAGGAAAACACACTTTCTTTGGAAAGTATTCACCGAGCTTCCAAAAATCTCAGTGATTACGGAAACCTCAGCAAATATTTTGTCACCCTATCTTGTTGATACTTGGTAGGAAAAAGTTGTATACCAGTTGCGCTTGGCTGCACAAATTTTGTTCTGCTAGGTTGAAGCATTCCTTTGCAGGATGACTTTGAATATTTAGGTTTTACTACATTTTCCCCTCTAGGGATACATGCTTTTGAAAATCTAAATCAAACACGGTTTGTGCTAGCTGCCTGAAACTTGACTCACTGAATGAATTCTCATTGTGCTCTCTACGCTTTGTTACCGGTTTATGTACCCCTAAGCAGAGCAAAGAAAAATAGACTTTCATTTGAACGTGTTTGTACAGCATCCACAGAACTCAAGAGTTTACTGGACTCTCAGCAAATATTTTTTCACCAGATCTTGTTGAAACTTGGCAGCAAAAATGAGTATATGTGTTGCACTTGGCAGCCCAAATTTCATAATCTTATGTTGAAGAGTTCCTTTGCAGGAACACTTTGAATTTTTAGGTTTAACTTCTTTTTCCCTATGTGAATACATGCCTTTGGAATGCTAAATCAAACACAGTTTGTCATACCTGTTGGAAACTTGGCTCACTCAATTAGTTCTCAGTGCACTCTCTATGCATTGTCCCCCGCTGAAGTATCCCCAAGCAGAGGCAAGGAAAATACGCTTTCTTATGTAAGTGTTTGCAGAGCTTCCACAAAACTCCCAAGTTTACTGGAATTTCAGCGAATATTTTTTCACTTGATCTTGTTGATCCTAGGTAAGAAAGATGAGTATACCACTTGCATTTGCCTGCCAAAATTTCGTTCTTCTAAGTTGAAGCATGTGCTTTCAGGAAGACATTGCATTTGGGGGGTTTCTCTTCATTTTAACGTATAGGAATACATGCATTTGGAACTCTAAATCAAACACTGTTTGTGCTAGCTGCTTGAAGCTTGACTCACTCAATTAGTTCCTGGTGTACTCTCTGTGCTTTGTTCCCTGTTGAAGTGGTCCTAAGTGGAGGCGAGGAACATACGCTTTCCTTAGAAAGCATTTACAGAGCTTCAACAGAGCTCCAAGTGAACTGGAATCTCTGCAAATATTTACTCACCTGATCTTGATGACCCTTGTCAGGAAAGATGAGTATACCAGTTGCACTTAGCTACCCAAATGTCGTTCTTCTAGGTTGAAAAGTTCGTTTGCAGGAACACTTTGAATTTTTAGGTTTCACTTCACTTTTCTTTATAGGGACGTATGCATTTGGACTTATAAATCAAACACGGTTTATGCTAGCCGCTTGAAACTGAAACTCACTCAACTAGTTCTCAGTGCGATCTCTATGCTTTGATTTCTGTTGAAGTAACCCTAAGCAGAGGCCAGGGAAAGAAACTTTCATTGCAAAGCATTTGCCGTGATTGCACAGAACTTTGAGTTTCCTGGAATCTCAGCAAATATTTTTTCACCCTAACTTGTTGTTAACTCGACAGGAAAGATAAGTATACCGGTTGCATTTGGCTGCCCAAATTTAGATCTTCTAGGTTGAATAGTTGGTTTGCAGGAATACTTTGAAATTTTAGGTTTCACTTCATTTTCCCCTATAGGGATACATGCACATGGAACTCTAAATCAAACACGGTTTTTGCTGTGTGCTTGTAACTTGACTCATTCAACTAGTTCTCAGTGCACTCTCTATGCATTGTTCCCTGTTGAAGTAGCCCTAAGCAGAGGCAAGGAAAACACACTTTCTTTGGAAAGTATTCACCGAGCTTCCAAAAATCTCAGTGATTACGGAAACCTCAGCAAATATTTTGTCACCCTATCTTGTTGATACTTGGTAGGAAAAAGTTGTATACCAGTTGCGCTTGGCTGCACAAATTTTGTTCTGCTAGGTTGAAGCATTCCTTTGCAGGATGACTTTGAATATTTAGGTTTTACTACATTTTCCCCTCTAGGGATACATGCTTTTGAAAATCTAAATCAAACACGGTTTGTGCTAGCTGCCTGAAACTTGACTCACTGAATGAGTTCTCATTGTGCTCTCTACGCTTTGTTACCGGTTTATGTACCCCTAAGCAGAGCAAAGAAAAATAGACTTTCATTTGAACGTGTTTGTAGAGCATCCACAGAACTCAAGAGTTTACTGGACTCTCAGCAAATGTTTTTTCACCCGATCTTGTTGAAACTTGGCAGCAAAAATGAGTATATGGGTTGCACTTGGCAGCCCAAATTTCGTAATCTTATGTTGAAGAGTTCCTTTGCAGGAACACTTTGAATTTTTAGGTTTAACTTCTTTTTTCCCTATGTGAATACATGCATTTGGAATGCTAAATCAAACACAGTTTGTGATACCTGTTGGAAACTTGGCTCACTCAATTAGTTCTCAGTGCACTCTCTATGCATTGTCCCCCGCTGAAGTATCCCCAAGCAGAGGCAAGGAAAATACGCTTTCTTATGTAAGTGTTTGCAGAGCTTCCACAAAACTCCCAAGTTTACTGGAATTTCAGCGAATATTTTTTCACTTGATCTTGTTGATCCTAGGTAAGAAAGATGAGTATACCAGTTGCATTTGCCTGCCAAAATTTCGTTCTTCTAAGTTGAAGCATGTGCTTTCAGGAAGACATTGCATTTGGGGGGGTTTCTCTTCATTTTCACCTATAGGAATACATGCATTTGGAACTCTAAATCAAACACTGTTTGTGCTAGCTGCTTGAAGCTTGACTCACTCAATTAGTTCCTGGTGTCCTCTCTGTGCTTTGTTCCCTGTTGAAGTGGTCCTAAGTGGAGGCGAGGAACATACGCTTTCCTTAGAAAGCATTTACAGAGCTTCAACAGAGCTCCAAGTGAACTGGAATCTCTGCAAATATTTACTCACCTGATCTTGATGACCCTTGTCAGGAAAGATGAGTATACCAGTTGCACTTAGCTACCCAAATGTCGTTCTTCTAGGTTGAAAAGTTCGTTTGCAGGAACACTTTGAATTTTTAGGTTTCACTTCACTTTTCCTTATAGGGACGTATGCATTTGGACTTATAAATCAAACACGGTTTATGCTAGCCGCTTGAAACTGAAACTCACTCAACTAGTTCTCAGTGCGATCTCTATGCTTTGATTTCTGTTGAAGTAACCCTAAGCAGAGGCCAGGGAAAGAAACTTTCATTGCAAAGCATTTGCCGTGATTGCACAGAACTTTGAGTTTCCTGGAATCTCAGCAAATATTTTTTCACCCTAACTTGTTGTTAACTCGACAGGAAAGATAAGTATACCGGTTGCATTTGGCTGCCCAAATTTAGATCTTCTAGGTTGAATAGTTGGTTTGCAGGAATACTTTGAAATTTTAGGTTTCACTTCATTTTCCCCTATAGGGATACATGCACATGGAACTCTAAATCAAACACGGTTTTTGCTGTGTGCTTGTAACTTGACTCATTCAACTAGTTCTGAGTGCACTCTCTATGCATTGTTCCCTGTTGAAGTAGCCCTAAGCAGAGGCAAGGAAAACACACTTTCTTTGAAAAGTATTCACCGAGCTTCCAAAAATCTCAGTGATTACGGAAACCTCAGCAAATATTTTGTCACCCTATCTTGTTGATACTTGGTAGGAAAAAGTTGTATACCAGTTGCGCTTGGCTGCACAAATTTTGTTCTGCTAGGTTGAAGCATTCCTTTGCAGGATGACTTTGAATATTTAGGTTTTACTACATTTTCCCCTCTAGGGATACATGCTTTTGAAAATCTAAATCAAACACGGTTTGTGCTAGCTGCCTGAAACTTGACTCACTGAATGAATTCTCATTGTGCTCTCTACGCTTTGTTACCGGTTTATGTACCCCTAAGCAGAGCAAAGAAAAATAGACTTTCATTTGAACGTGTTTGTAGAGCATCCACAGAACTCAAGAGTTTACTGGACTCTCAGCAAATGTTTTTTCACCCGATCTTGTTGAAACTTGGCAGCAAAAATGAGTATATGGGTTGCACTTGGCAGCCCAAATTTCGTAATCTTATGTTGAAGAGTTCCTTTGCAGGAACACTTTGAATTTTTAGGTTTAACTTCTTTTTTCCCTATGTGAATACATGCATTTGGAATGCTAAATCAAACACAGTTTGTGATACCTGTTGGAAACTTGGCTCACTCAATTAGTTCTCAGTGCACTCTCTATGCATTGTCCCCCGCTGAAGTATCCCCAAGCAGAGGCAAGGAAAATACGCTTTCTTATGTAAGTGTTTGCAGAGCTTCCACAAAACTCCCAAGTTTACTGGAATTTCAGCGAATATTTTTTCACTTGATCTTGTTGATCCTAGGTAAGAAACATGAGTATACCAGTTGCATTTGCCTGCCAAAATTTCGTTCTTCTAAGTTGAAGCATGTGCTTTCAGGAAGACATTGCATTTGGGGGGGTTTCCCTTCATTTTCACCTATAGGAATACATGCATTTGGAACTCTAAATCAAACACTGTTTGTGCTAGCTGCTTGAAGCTTGACTCACTCAATTAGTTCCTGGTGTCCTCTCTGTGCTTTGTTCCCTGTTGAAGTGGTCCTAAGTGGAGGCGAGGAACATACGCTTTCCTTAGAAAGCATTTACAGAGCTTCAACAGAGCTCCAAGTGAACTGGAATCTCTGCAAATATTTACTCACCTGATCTTGATGACCCTTGTCAGGAAAGATGAGTATACCAGTTGCACTTAGCTACCCAAATGTCGTTCTTCTAGGTTGAAAAGTTCGTTTGCAGGAACACTTTGAATTTTTAGGTTTCACTTCACTTTTCCTTATAGGGACGTATGCATTTGGACTTATAAATCAAACACGGTTTATGCTAGCCGCTTGAAACTGAAACTCACTCAACTAGTTCTCAGTGCGATCTCTATGCTTTGATTTCTGTTGAAGTAACCCTAAGCAGAGGCCAGGGAAAGAAACTTTCATTGCAAAGCATTTGCCGTGATTGCACAGAACTTTGAGTTTCCTGGAATCTCAGCAAATATTTTTTCACCCTAACTTGTTGTTAACTCGACAGGAAAGATAAGTATACCGGTTGCATTTGGCTGCCCAAATTTAGATCTTCTAGGTTGAATAGTTGGTTTGCAGGAATACTTTGAAATTTTAGGTTTCACTTCATTTTCCCCTATAGGGATACATGCACATGGAACTCTAAATCAAACACGGTTTTTGCTGTGTGCTTGTAACTTGACTCATTCAACTAGTTCTCAGTGCACTCTCTATGCATTGTTCCCTGTTGAAGTAGCCCTAAGCAGAGGCAAGGAAAACACACTTTCTTTGGAAAGTATTCACCGAGCTTCCAAAAATCTCAGTGATTACGGAAACCTCAGCAAATATTTTGTCACCCTATCTTGTTGATACTTGGTAGGAAAAAGTTGTATACCAGTTGCGCTTGGCTGCACAAATTTTGTTCTGCTAGGTTGAAGCATTCCTTTGCAGGATGACTTTGAATATTTAGGTTTTACTACATTTTCCCCTCTAGGGATACATGCTTTTGAAAATCTAAATCAAACACGGTTTGTGCTAGCTGCCTGAAACTTGACTCACTGAATGAATTCTCATTGTGCTCTCTACGCTTTGTTACCGGTTTATGTACCCCTAAGCAGAGCAAAGAAAAATAGACTTTCATTTGAACGTGTTTGTAGAGCATCCACAGAACTCAAGAGTTTACTGGACTCTCAGCAAATGTTTTTTCACCCGATCTTGTTGAAACTTGGCAGCAAAAATGAGTATATGGGTTGCACTTGGCAGCCCAAATTTCGTAATCTTATGTTGAAGAGTTCCTTTGCAGGAACACTTTGAATTTTTAGGTTTAACTTCTTTTTTCCCTATGTGAATACATGCATTTGGAATGCTAAATCAAACACAGTTTGTGATACCTGTTGGAAACTTGGCTCACTCAATTAGTTCTCGGTGCACTCTCTATGCATTGTCCCCCGCTGAAGTATCCCCAAGCAGAGGCAAGGAAAATACGCTTTCTTATGTAAGTGTTTGCAGAGCTTCCACAAAACTCCCAAGTTTACTGGAATTTCAGCGAATATTTTTTCACTTGATCTTGTTGATCCTAGGTAAGAAACATGAGTATACCAGTTGCATTTGCCTGCCAAAATTTCGTTCTTCTAAGTTGAAGCATGTGCTTTCAGGAAGACATTGCATTTGGGGGGGTTTCCCTTCATTTTCACCTATAGGAATACATGCATTTGGAACTCTAAATCAAACACTGTTTGTGCTAGCTGCTTGAAGCTTGACTCACTCAATTAGTTCCTGGTGTCCTCTCTGTGCTTTGTTCCCTGTTCAAGTGGTCCTAAGTGGAGGCGAGGAACATACGCTTTCCTTAGAAAGCATTTACAGAGCTTCAACAGAGCTCCAAGTGAACTGGAATCTCTGCAAATATTTACTCACCTGATCTTGATGACCCTTGTCAGGAAAGATGAGTATACCAGTTGCACTTAGCTACCCAAATGTCGTTCTTCTAGGTTGAAAAGTTCGTTTGCAGGAACACTTTGAATTTTTAGGTTTCACTTCACTTTTCCTTATAGGGACGTATGCATTTGGACTTATAAATCAAACACGGTTTATGCTAGCCGCTTGAAACTGAAACTCACTCAACTAGTTCTCAGTGCGATCTCTATGCTTTGATTTCTGTTGAAGTAACCCTAAGCAGAGGCCAGGGAAAGAAACTTTCATTGCAAAGCATTTGCCGTGATTGCACAGAACTTTGAGTTTCCTGGAATCTCAGCAAATATTTTTTCACCCTAACTTGTTGTTAACTCGACAGGAAAGATAAGTATACCGGTTGCATTTGGCTGCCCAAATTTAGATCTTCTAGGTTGAATAGTTGGTTTGCAGGAATACTTTGAAATTTTAGGTTTCACTTCATTTTCCCCTATTGGGATACATGCACATGGAACTCTAAATCAAACACGGTTTTTGCTGTGTGCTTGTAACTTGACTCATTCAACTAGTTCTGAGTGCACTCTCTATGCATTGTTCCCTGTTGAAGTAGCCCTAAGCAGATGCAAGGAAAACACACTTTCTTTGGAAAGTATTCACCGAGCTTCCAAAAATCTCAGTGATTACGGAAACCTCAGCAAATATTTTGTCACCCTATCTTGTTGATACTTGGTAGGAAAAAGTTGTATACCAGTTGCGCTTGGCTGCACAAATTTTGTTCTGCTAGGTTGAAGCATTCCTTTGCAGGATGACTTTGAATATTTAGGTTTTACTACATTTTCCCCTCTAGGGATACATGCTTTTGAAAATCTAAATCAAACACGGTTTGTGCTAGCTGCCTGAAACTTGACTCACTGAATGAATTCTCATTGTGCTCTCTATGCTTTGTTACCGGTTTATGTACCCCTAAGCAGAGCAAAGAAAAATAGACTTTCATTTGAACGTGTTTGTAGAGCATCCACAGAACTCAAGAGTTTACTGGACTCTCAGCAAATGTTTTTTCACCCGATCTTGTTGAAACTTGGCAGCAAAAATGAGTATATGGGTTGCACTTGGCAGCCCAAATTTCGTAATCTTATGTTGAAGAGTTCCTTTGCAGGAACACTTTGAATTTTTAGGTTTAACTTCTTTTTTCCCTATGTGAATACATGCATTTGGAATGCTAAATCAAACACAGTTTGTGATACCTGTTGGAAACTTGGCTCACTCAATTAGTTCTCAGTGCACTCTCTATGCATTGTCCCCCGCTGAAGTATCCCCAAGCAGAGGCAAGGAAAATACGCTTTCTTATGTAAGTGTTTGCAGAGCTTCCACAAAACTCCCAAGTTTACTGTAATTTCAGCGAATATTTTTTCACTTGATCTTGTTGATCCTAGGTAAGAAACATGAGTATACCAGTTGCATTTGCCTGCCAAAATTTCGTTCTTCTAAGTTGAAGCATGTGCTTTCAGGAAGACATTGCATTTGGGGGGGTTTCTCTTCATTTTCACCTATAGGAATACATGCATTTGGAACTCTAAATCAAACACTGTTTGTGCTAGCTGCTTGAAGCTTGACTCACTCAATTAGTTCCTGGTGTACTCTCTGTGCTTTGTTCCCTGTTGAAGTGGTCCTAAGTGGAGGCGAGGAACATACGCTTTCCTTAGAAAGCATTTACAGAGCTTCAACAGAGCTCCAAGTGAACTGGAATCTCTGCAAATATTTACTCACCTGATCTTGATGACCCTTGTCAGGAAAGATGAGTATACCAGTTGCACTTAGCTACCCAAATGTCGTTCTTCTAGGTTGAAAAGTTCGTTTGCAGGAACACTTTGAATTTTTAGGTTTCACTTCACTTTTCCTTATAGGGACGAATGCATTTGGACTTATAAATCAAACACGGTTTATGCTAGCCGCTTGAAACTGAAACTCACTCAACTAGTTCTCAGTGCGATCTCTATGCTTTGATTTCTGTTGAAGTAACCCTAAGCAGAGGCCAGGGAAAGAAACTTTCATTGCAAAGCATTTGCCGTGATTGCACAGAACTTTGAGTTTCCTGGAATCTCAGCAAATATTTTTTCACCCTAACTTGTTGTTAACTCGACAGGAAAGATAAGTATACCGGTTGCATTTGGCTGCCCAAATTTAGATCTTCTAGGTTGAATAGTTGGTTTGCAGGAATACTTTGAAATTTTAGGTTTCACTTCATTTTCCCCTATAGGGATACATGCACATGGAACTCTAAATCAAACACGGTTTTTGCTGTGTGCTTGTAACTTGACTCATTCAACTAGTTCTCAGTGCACTCTCTATGCATTGTTCCCTGTTGAAGTAGCCCTAAGCAGAGGCAAGGAAAACACACTTTCTTTGGAAAGTATTCACCGAGCTTCCAAAAATCTCAGTGATTACGGAAACCTCAGCAAATATTTTGTCACCCTATCTTGTTGATACTTGGTAGGAAAAAGTTGTATACCAGTTGCGCTTGGCTGCACAAATTTTGTTCTGCTAGGTTGAAGCATTCCTTTGCAGGATGACTTTGAATATTTAGGTTTTACTACATTTTCCCCTCTAGGGATACATGCTTTTGAAAATCTATATCAAACACGGTTTGTGCTAGCTGCCTGAAACTTGACTCACTGAATGAATTCTCATTGTGCTCTCTACGCTTTGTTACCGGTTTATGTACCCCTAAGCAGAGCAAAGAAAAATAGACTTTCATTTGAACGTGTTTGTAGAGCATCCACAGAACTCAAGAGTTTACTGGACTCTCAGCAAATGTTTTTTCACCCGATCTTGTTGAAACTTGGCAGCAAAAATGAGTATATGGGTTGCACTTGGCAGCCCAAATTTCGTAATCTTATGTTGAAGAGTTCCTTTGCAGGAACACTTTGAATTTTTAGGTTTAACTTCTTTTTTCCCTATGTGAATACATGCATTTGGAATGCTAAATCAAACACAGTTTGTGATACCTGTTGGAAACTTGGCTCACTCAATTAGTTCTCAGTGCACTCTCTATGCATTGTCCCCCGCTGAAGTATCCCCAAGCAGAGGCAAGGAAAATACGCTTTCTTATGTAAGTGTTTGCAGAGCTTCCACAAAACTCCCAAGTTTACTGGAATTTCAGCGAATATTTTTTCACTTGATCTTGTTGATACTAGGTAAGAAACATGAGTATACCAGTTGCATTTGCCTGCCAAAATTTCGTTCTTCTAAGTTGAAGCATGTGCTTTCAGGAAGACATTGCATTTGGGGGGGTTTCTCTTCATTTTCACCTATAGGAATACATGCATTTGGAACTCTAAATCAAACACTGTTTGTGCTAGCTGCTTGAAGCTTGACTCACTCAATTAGTTCCTGGTGTCCTCTCTGTGCTTTGTTCCCTGTTCAAGTGGTCCTAAGTGGAGGTGAGGAACATAAGCTTTCCTTAGAAAGCATTTACAGAGCTTCAACAGAGCTACAAGTGAACTGGAATCTCTGCAAATATTTACTCACCTGATCTTGATGACCCTTGTCAGGAAAGATGAGTATACCAGTTGCACTTAGCTACCCAAATGTCGTTCTTCTAGGTTGAAAAGTTCGTTTGCAGGAACACTTTGAATTTTTAGGTTTCACTTCACTTTTCCTTATAGGGACGTATGCATTTGGACTTATAAATCAAACACGGTTTATGCTAGCCGCTTGAAACTGAAACTCACTCAACTAGTTCTCAGTGCGATCTCTATGCTTTGATATCTGTTGAAGTAACCCTAAGCAGAGGCCAGGGAAAGAAACTTTCATTGCAAAGCATTTGCCGTGATTGCACGGAACTTTGAGTTTCCTGGAATCTCAGCAAATATTTTTTCACCCTAACTTGTTGTTAACTCGACAGGAAAGATAAGTATACCGGTTGCATTTGGCTGCCCAAATTTAGATCTTCTAGGTTGAATAGTTGGTTTGCAGGAATACTTTGAAATTTTAGGTTTCACTTCATTTTCCCCTATAGGGATACATGCACATGGAACTCTAAATCAAACACGGTTTTTGCTATGTGTTTGTAACTTGACTCATTCAACTAGTTCTCAGTGCACTCTCTATGCATTGTTCCCTGTTGAAGTAGCCCTAAGCAGAGGCAAGGAAAAGACACTTTCTTTGGAAAGTATTCACCGAGCTTCCAAAAATCTCAGTGATTACGGAAACCTCAGCAAATATTTTGTCACCCTATCTTGTTGATACTTGGTAGGAAAAAGTTGTATACCAGTTGCGCTTGGCTGCACAAATTTTGTTCTGCTAGGTTGAAGCATTCCTTTGCAGGATGACTTTGAATATTTAGGTTTTACTACATTTTCCCCTCTAGGGATACATGCTTTTGAAAATCTAAATCAAACACGGTTTGTGCTAGCTGCCTGAAACTTGACTCACTGAATGAATTCTCATTGTGCTCTCTACGCTTTGTTACCGGTTTATGTACCCCTAAGCAGAGCAAAGAAAAATAGACTTTCATTTGAACGTGTTTGTAGAGCATCCACAGAACTCAAGAGTTTACTGGACTCTCAGCAAATGTTTTTTCACCCGATCTTGTTGAAACTTGGCAGCAAAAATGAGTATATGGGTTGCACTTGGCAGCCCAAATTTCGTAATCTTATGTTGAAGAGTTCCTTTGCAGGAACACTTTGAATTTTTAGGTTTAACTTCTTTTTTCCCTATGTGAATACATGCCTTTGGAATGCTAAATCAAACACAGTTTGTGATACCTGTTGGAAACTTGGCTCACTCAATTAGTTCTCAGTGCACTCTCTATGCATTGTCCCCCGCTGAAGTATCCCCATGCAGAGGCAAGGAAAATACGCTTTCTTATGTAAGTGTTTGCAGAGCTTCCACAAAACTCCCAAGTTTACTGGAATTTCAGCGAATATTTTTTCACTTGATCTTGTTGATCCTAGGTAAGAAAGATGAGTATACCAGTTGCATTTGCCTGCCAAAATTTCGTTCTTCTAAGTTGAAGCATGTGCTTTCAGGAAGACATTGCATTTGGGGGGGTTTCTCTTCATTTTCACCTATAGGAATACATGCATTTGGAACTCTAAATCAAACACTGTTTGTGCTAGCTGCTTGAAGCTTGACTCACTCAATTAGTTCCTGGTGTCCTCTCTGTGCTTTGTTCCCTGTTGAAGTGGTCCTAAGTGGAGGCGAGGAACATACGCTTACCTTAGAAAGCATTTACAGAGCTTCAACAGAGCTCCAAGTGAACTGGAATCTCTGCAAATATTTACTCACCTGATCTTGATGACCCTTGTCAGGAAAGATGAGTATACCAGTTGCACTTAGCTACCCAAATGTCGTTCTTCTAGGTTGAAAAGTTCGTTTGCAGGAACACTTTGAATTTTTAGGTTTCACTTCACTTTTCCTTATAGGGACGTATGCATTTGGACTTATAAATCAAACACGGTTTATGCTAGCCGCTTGAAACTGAAACTCACTCAACTAGTTCTCAGTGCGATCTCTATGCTTTGATTTCTGTTGAAGTAACACTAAGCAGAGGCCAGGGAAAGAAACTTTCATTGCAAAGCATTTGCCGTGATTGCACGGAACTTTGAGTTTCCTGGAATCTCAGCAAATATTTTTTCACCCTAACTTGTTGTTAACTCGACAGGAAAGATAAGTATACCGGTTGCATTTGGCTGCCCAAATTTAGATCTTCTAGGTTGAATAGTTGGTTTGCAGGAATACTTTGAAATTTTAGGTTTCACTTCATTTTCCCCTATAGGGATACATGCACATGGAACTCTAAATCAAACACGGTTTTTGCTGTGTGCTTGTAACTTGACTCATTCAACTAGTTCTCAGTGCACTCTCTATGCATTGTTCCCTGTTGAAGTAGCCCTAAGCAGAGGCAAGGAAAAGACACTTTCTTTGGAAAGTATTCACCGAGCTTCCAAAAATCTCAGTGATTACGGAAACCTCAGCAAATATTTTGTCACCCTATCTTGTTGATACTTGGTAGGAAAAAGGTGTATACCAGTTGCGCTTGGCTGCACAAATTTTGTTCTGCTAGGTTGAAGCATTCCTTTGCAGGATGACTTTGAATATTTAGGTTTTACTACATTTTCCCCTCTAGGGATACATGCTTTTGAAAATCTAAATCAAACACGGTTTGTGCTAGCTGCCTGAAACTTGACTCACTGAATGAATTCTCATTGTGCTCTCTACGCTTTGTTACCGGTTTATGTACCCCTAAGCAGAGCAAAGAAAAATAGACTTTCATTTGAACGTGTTTGTAGAGCATCCACAGAACTCAAGAGTTTACTGGACTCTCAGCAAATGTTTTTTCACCCGATCTTGTTGAAACTTGGCAGCAAAAATGAGTATATGGGTTGCACTTGGCAGCCCAAATTTCGTAATCTTATGTTGAAGAGTTCCTTTGCAGGAACACTTTGAATTTTTAGGTTTAACTTCTTTTTTCCCTATGTGAATACATGCATTTGGAATGCTAAATCAAACACAGTTTGTGATACCTGTTGGAAACTTGGCTCACTCAATTAGTTCTCAGTGCACTCTCTATGCATTGTCCCCCGCTGAAGTATCCCCAAGCAGAGGCAAGGAAAATACGCTTTCTTATGTAAGTGTTTGCAGAGCTTCCACAAAACTCCCGAGTTTACTGGAATTTCAGCGAATATTTTTTCACTTGATCTTGTTGATCCTAGGTAAGAAAGATGAGTATACCAGTTGCATTTGCCTGCCAAAATTTCGTTCTTCTAAGTTGAAGCATGTGCTTTCAGGAAGACATTGCATTTGGGGGGGTTTCTCTTCATTTTCACCTATAGGAATACATGCATTTGGAACTCTAAATCAAACACTGTTTGTGCTAGCTGCTTGAAGCTTGACTCACTCAATTAGTTCCTGGTGTACTCTCTGTGCTTTGTTCCCTGTTGAAGTGGTCCTAAGTGGAGGCGAGGAACATACGCTTTCCTTAGAAAGCATTTACAGAGCTTCAACAGAGCTCCAAGTGAACTGGAATCTCTGCAAATATTTACTCACCTGATCTTGATGACCCTTGTCAGGAAAGATGAGTATACCAGTTGCACTTAGCTACCCAAATGTCGTTCTTCTAGGTTGAAAAGTTCGTTTGCAGGAACACTTTGAATTTTTAGGTTTCACTTCACTTTTCCTTATAGGGACGTATGCATTTGGACTTATAAATCAAACACGGTTTATGCTAGCTGCTTGAAACTGAAACTCACTCAACTAGTTCTAAGTGCGATCTCTATGCTTTGATTTCTGTTGAAGTAACCCTAAGCAGAGGCCAGGGAAAGAAACTTTCATTGGAAAGCATTTGCCGTGATTGCACAGAACTTTGAGTTTCCTGGAATCTCAGCAAATACTTTTTCACCCTAACTTGTTGTTAACTCGACAGGAAAGATAAGTATACCGGTTGCATTTGGCTGCCCAAATTTAGATCTTCTAGGTTGAATAGTTGGTTTGCAGGAATACTTTGAAATTTTAGGTTTCACTTCATTTTCCCCTATAGGGATACATGCACATGGAACTCTAAATCAAACACGGTTTTTGCTGTGTGCTTGTAACTTGACTCATTCAACTAGTTCTCAGTGCACTCTCTATGCATTGTACCCTGTTGTAGTAGCCCTAAGCAGAGGCAAGGAAAACACAGTTTCTTTGGAAAGTATTCACCGAGGTTCCAAAAAACTCAGAGATTACGGAAACCTCAGCAAATATTTTGTCACCCTATCTTGTTGATACTTGGTAGGAAAAAGTTGTATACCAGTTGCGCTTGGCTGCACAAATTTTGTTCTGCTAGGTTGAAGCATTCCTTTGCAGGATGACTTTGAATATTTAGGTTTTACTACATTTTCCCCTCTAGGGATACATGCTTTTGAAAATCTAAATCAAACACGGTTTGTGCTAGCTGCTTGAAACTTGACTCACTGAATGAATTCTCATTGTGCTCTCTACACTTTGTTGCCGGTTTATGTACCCCTAAGCAGAGCAAAGAAAAATAGACTTTCATTTGAACGTCTTTGTAGAGCATCCACAGAACTCAAGAGTTTACTGGACTCTCAGCAAATGTTTTTTCACCCGATCTTGTTGAAACTTGGCAGCAAAAATGAGTATATGGGTTGCACTTGGCAGCCCAAATTTCGTAATCTTATGTTGAAGAGTTCCTTTGCAGGAACACTTTGAATTTTTAGGTTTAACTTCTTTTTTCCCTATGTGAATACATGCATTTGGAATGCTAAATCAAACACAGTTTGTGATACCTGTTTGAAACTTGGCTCACTCAATTAGTTCTCAGTGCACTCTCTATGCATTGTCCCCCGCTGAAGTATCCCCAAGCAGAGGCAAGGAAAATACGCTTTCTTATGTAAGTGTTTGCAGAGCTTCCACAAAACTCCCAAGTTTACTGGAATTTCAGCGAATATTTTTTCACTTGATCTTGTTGATCCTAGGTAAGAAAGATGAGTATACCAGTTGCATTTGCCTGCCAAAATTTCGTTCTTCTAAGTTGAAGCATGTGCTTTCAGGAAGACATTGCATTTGGGGGGGTTTCTCTTCATTTTCACCTATAGGAATACATGCATTTGGAACTCTAAATCAAACACTGTTTGTGCTAGCTGCTTGAAGCTTGACTCACTCAATTAGTTCCTGGTGTCCTCTCTGTGCTTTGTTCCCTGTTGAAGTGGTCCTAAGTGGAGGCGAGGAACATACGCTTTCCTTAGAAAGCATTTACAGAGCTTCAACAGAGCTCCAAGTGAACTGGAATCTCTGCAAATATTTACTCACCTGACCTTGATGACCCTTGTCAGGAAAGATGAGTATACCAGTTGCACTTAGCTACCCAAATGTCGTTCTTCTAGGTTGAAAAGTTCGTTTGCAGGAACACTTTGAATTTTTAGGTTTCACTTCACTTTTCCTTATAGGGACGTATGCATTTGGACTTATAAATCAAACACGGTTTATGCTAGCCGCTTGAAACTGAAACTCACTCAACTAGTTCTCAGTGCGATCTCTATGCTTTGATTTCTGTTGAAGTAACACTAACCAGAGGCCAGGGAAAGAAACTTTCATTGCAAAGCATTTGCCGTGATTGCACGGAACTTTGAGTTTCCTGGAATCTCAGCAAATATTTTTTCACCCTAACTTGTTGTTAACTCGACAGGAAAGATAAGTATACCGGTTGCATTTGGCTGCCCAAATTTAGATCTTCTAGGTTGAATAGTTGGTTTGCAGGAATACTTTGAAATTTTAGGTTTCACTTCATTTTCCCCTATAGGGATACATGCACATGGAACTCTAAATCAAACACGGTTTTTGCTGTGTGCTTGTAACTTGACTCATTCAACTAGTTCTCAGTGCACTCTCTATGCATTGTTCCCTGTTGAAGTAGCCCTAAGCAGAGGCAAGGAAAACACACTTTCTTTGGAAAGTATTCACCGAGCTTCCAAAAATCTCAGTGATTACGGAAACCTCAGCAAATATTTTGTCACCCTATCTTGTTGATACTTGGTAGGAAAAAGGTGTATACCAGTTGCGCTTGGCTGCACAAATTTTGTTCTGCTAGGTTGAAGCATTCCTTTGCAGGATGACTGTGAATATTTAGGTTTTACTACATTTTCCCCTCTAGGGATACATGCTTTGGAAAATCTAAATCAAACACGGTTTGTGCTAGCTGCCTGAAACTTGACTCACTGAATGAATTCTCATTGTGCTCTCTACGCTTTGTTACCGGTTTATGTACCCCTAAGCAGAGCAAAGAAAAATAGACTTTCATTTGAACGTGTTTGTAGAGCATCCACAGAACTCAAGAGTTTACTGGACTCTCAGCAAATGTTTTTTCACCCGATCTTGTTGAAACTTGGCAGCAAAAATGAGTATATGGGTTGCACTTGGCAGCCCAAATTTCGTAATCTTATGTTGAAGAGTTCCTTTGCAGGAACACTTTGAATTTTTAGGTTTAACTTCTTTTTTCCCTATGTGAATACATGCATTTGGAATGCTAAATCAAACACAGTTTGTGATACCTGTTGGAAACTTGGCTCACTCAATTAGTTCTCAGTGCACTCTCTATGCATTGTCCCCCGCTGAAGTATCCCCAAGCAGAGGCAAGGAAAATACGCTTTCTTATGTAAGTGTTTGCAGAGCTTCCACAAAACTCCCAAGTTTACTGGAATTTCAGCGAATATTTTTTCACTTGATCTTGTTGATCCTAGGTAAGAAAGATGAGTATACCAGTTGCATTTGCCTGCCAAAATTTCGTTCTTCTAAGTTGAAGCATGTGCTTTCAGGAAGACATTGCATTTGGGGGGGTTTCTCTTCATTTTCACCTATAGGAATACATGCATTTGGAACTCTAAATCAAACACTGTTTGTGCTAGCTGCTTGAAGCTTGACTCACTCAATTAGTTCCTGGTGTACTCTCTGTGCTTTGTTCCCTGTTGAAGTGGTCCTAAGTGGAGGCGAGGAACATACGCTTTCCTTAGAAAGCATTTACAGAGCTTCAACAGAGCTCCAAGTGAACTGGAATCTCTGCAAATATTTACTCACCTGATCTTGATGACCCTTGTCAGGAAAGATGAGTATACCAGTTGCACTTAGCTACCCAAATGTCGTTCTTCTAGGTTGAAAAGTTCGTTTGCAGGAACACTTTGAATTTTTAGGTTTCACTTCACTTTTCCTTATAGGGACTATGCATTTGGACTTATAAATCAAACACGGTTTATGCTAGCTGCTTGAAACTGAAACTCACTCAACTAGTTCTCAGTGCGATCTCTATGCTTTGATTTCTGTTGAAGTAACCCTAAGCAGAGGCCAGGGAAAGAAACTTTCATTGCAAAGCATTTGCCGTGATTGCACAGAACTTTGAGTTTCCTGGAATCTCAGCAAATATTTTTTCACCCTAACTTGTTGTTAACTCGACAGGAAAGATAAGTATACCGGTTGCATTTGGCTGCCCAAATTTAGATCTTCTAGGTTGAATAGTTGGTTTGCAGGAATACTTTGAAATTTTAGGTTTCACTTCATTTTCCCCTACAGGGATACATGCACATGGAACTCTAAATCAAACACGGTTTTTGCTGTGTGCTTGTAACTTGACTCATTCAACTAGTTCTCAGTGCACTCTCTATGCATTGTTCCCTGTTGAAGTAGCCCTAAGCAGAGGCAAGGAAAACACACTTTCTTTGGAAAGTATTCACCGAGCTTCCAAAAAACTCAGAGATTACGGAAACCTCAGCAAATATTTTGTCACACTATCTTGTTGATACTTGGTAGGAAAAAGGTGTATACCAGTTGCGCTTGGCTGCACAAATTTTGTTCTGCTAGGTTGAAGCATTCCTTTGCCGGATGACTTTGAATATTTAGGTTTTACTACATTTTCCCCTCTAGGGATACATGCTTTTGAAAATCTAAATCAAACACGGTTTGTGCTAACTGCTTGAAACTTGACTCACTGAATGAATTCTCATTGTGCACTCTACGCTTTGTTACCGGTTTATGTACCACTAAGCAGAGCAAAGAAAAATAGACTTTCATTTGAACGTGTTTTTGGGGCATCCACAGAACTCAAGAGTTTACTGGACTCTCAGCAAATGTTTTCTCATCCGATCTTGTTGAAACTTGGCAGCAAAAATGAGTATATGGGTTGCACTTGGCAGCCCAAATTTCGTAATCTTATGTTGAAGAGTTCCTTTGCAGGAACACTTTGAATTTTTAGGTTTAACTTCTTTTTTCCCTATGTGAATACATGCATTTGGAATGCTAAATCAAACACAGTTTGTGATACCTCTTTGAAACTTGGCTCACTCAATTAGTTCTCAGTGCACTCTCTATGCATTGTCCCCCGCTGAAGTATCCCCAAGCAGAGGCAAGGAAAATACGCTTTCTTATGTAAGTGTTTGCAGAGCTTCCACAAAACTCCCAAGTTTACTGGAATTTCAGCGAATATTTTTTCACTTGATCTTGTTGATCCTAGGTAAGAAAGATGAGTATACCTGTTGCATTTGCCTGCCAAAATTTCGTTCTTCTAAGTTGAAGCATGTGCTTTCAGGAAGACATTGCATTTGGGGGGTTTCTCTTCATTTTCACCTATAGGAATACATGCATTTGGAACTCTAAATCAAACACTGTTTGTGCTAGCTGCTTGAAGCTTGACTCACTCAATTAGTTCCTGGTGTCCTCTCTGTGCTTTGTTCCCTGTTGAAGTGGTCCTAAGTGGAGGCGAGGAACATACGCTTTCCTTAGAAAGCATTTACAGAGCTTCAACAGAGCTCCAAGTTAACTGGAATCTCTGCAAATATTTACTCACCTGATCTTGATGACCCTTGTCAGGAAAGATGAGTATACCAGTTGCATTTAGCTACCCAAATGTCGTTCTTCTAGGTTGAAAAGTTCGTTTGCAGGAACACTTTGAATTTTTAGGTTTCACTTCACTTTTCCTTGTAGGGACGTATGCATTTGGACTTATAAATCAAACACGGTTTATGCTAGCCGCTTGAAACTGAAACTCACTCAACTAGTTCTCAGTGCGATCTCTATGCTTTGTTTTCTGTTGAAGTAACCCTAAGCAGAGTCCAGGGAAAGAAACTTTCATTGGAAAGCATTTGCAGTGATTGCACAGAACTTTGAGTTTCCTGGAATCTCAGCAAATATTTTTTCACCCTAACTTGTTGTTAACTCGACAGGAAAGATAAGTATACCGGTTGGATTTGGCTGCCCAAATTTAGATCTTCTAGGTTGAATAGTTGGTTTGCAGGAATACTTTGAAATTTTAGGTTTCACTTCATTTTCCCCTATAGGGATACGTGCACATGGAACTCTAAATCAAACACGGGTTTTGCTGTGTGCTTGTAACTTGACTCATTCAACTAGTTCTCAGTGCACTCTCTATGCATTGTTCCCTGTTGAAGTAGCCCTAAGCAGAGGCAAGGAAAACACACTTTCTTTGGAAAGTATCACCGAGCTTCCAAAAAACTCAGAGATTACGGAAACCTCAGCAAATATTTTGTCACCCTATCTTGTTGATACTTGGTAGGAAAAAGGTGTATACAGTTGGGCTTGGCTGCACAAATTTTGTTCTGCTAGGTTGAAGCATTCCTTTGCCGGATGACTTTGAATATTTAGGTTTTACTACATTTTCCCCTATAGGGATACATGCTTTTGAAAATCTAAATCAAACACGGTTTGTGCTAGCTGCTTGAAACTTGACTCACTGAATGAATTCTCATTGTGCTCTCTACGCTTTGTTACGAGTTTATGTACCCCTAAGCAGAGCAAAGAAAATAGACTTTCATTTGAACGTGTTTGTAGAGCATCCACAGAACTCAAAAGTTTACTGGACTCTCAGCAAATGTTTTTCACCCGATCTTGTTGATACTTGGCAGCAAAAATGAGTATATGGGTTGCACTTGGCAGCCCAAATTTCGTAATGTAATGTTGAAGAGTTCCTTTGCAGGAACACCTTGAATTTTTAGGTTTAACTTCTTTTTCCCTATGTGAATACATGCATTTGGAATGCTAAATCAAACACAGTTTGTGATACCTGTTGGAAACTTGGCTCACTCAATTAGTTCTCAGTGCACTCTCTATGCATTGTCCCCCGCTGAAGTATCCCAAGCAGAGGCAAGGAAAATACGCTTTCTTATGTAAGTGTTTGCAGAGCTTCCACAAAACTCCCAAGTTTACTGGAATTTCAGCGAATATTTTTTCACTTGATCTTGTTGATCCTAGGTAAGAAAGATGAGTATACCAGTTGCATTTGCCTGCCAAAATTTCGTTCTTCTAAGTTGAAGCATGTGCTTTCAGGAAGACATTGCATTTGGGGGGTTTCTCTTCATTTTAACCTATAGGAATCCATGCATTTTGAACTCTAAATCAAACACTGTTTGTGCTAGCTGCTTGAAGCTTGACTCACTCAATTAGTTCCTGGTGTACTCTCTGTGCTTTGTTCCCTGTTGAAGTGGTCCTAAGTGGAGGCGAGGAACATACGCTTTCCTTAGAAAGCATTTACAGAGCTTCAACAGAGCTCCAAGTGAACTGGAATCTCTGCAAATATTTACTCACCTGATCTTGATGACCCTTGTCAGGAAAGATGAGTATACCAGTTGCACTTAGCTACCCAAATGTCGTTCTTCTAGGTTTGAAAAGTTCGTTTGCAGGAACACTTTGAATTTTTAGGTTTCACTTCACTTTTCCTTATAGGGACGTATGCATTTGGACTTATAAATCAAACACGGTTTATGCTAGCTGCTTGAAACTGAAACTCACTCAACTAGTTCTCAGTGCGATCTCTATGCTTTGTTTTCTGTTGAAGTAACCCTAAGCAGAGGCCAGGGAAAGAAACTTTCATTGGAAAGCATTTGCTGTGATTCCACAGAACTTTGAGTTTCCTGGAATCTCAGCAAATATTTTTTCACCCTAACTTGTTGTTAACTCGACAGGAAAGATAAGTATACCGGTTGCATTTGGCTGCCCAAATTTAGATCTTCTATGTTGAATAGTTGGTTTGCAGGAATACTTTGAAATTTTAGGTTTCACTTCATTTTCCCCTATAGGGATACATGCACATGGAACTCTAAATCAAACACGGTTTTTGCTGTGTGCTTGTAACTTGACTCATTCAACTAGTTCTCAGTGCACTCTCTATGCATTGTTCCCTGTTGAAGTAGCCCTAAGCAGAGGCAAGGAAAACGCACTTTCTTTGGAAAGTATTCACCGAGCTTCCAAAAAACTAAGAGATTACGGAAACCTCAGCAAATATTTTGTCACCCTATCTTGTTGATACTTGGTAGGAAAAAGGTGTATACCAGTTGCGCTTGGCTGCACAAATTTTGTTCTGCTACGTCGAAGCATTCCTTTGCAGGATGACTTTGAATATTTAGGTTTTACTACATTTTCCCCTCTAGGGATACATGCTTTTGAAAATCTAAATCAAACACGGTTTGTGCTAGCTGCTTGAAACTTGACTCACTGAATGAATTCTCATCGTGCTCTCTACACTTTGTTGCCGGTTTATGTACCCCTAAGCAGAGCAAAGAAAAATAGACTTTCATTTGAACGTGTTTGTAGAGCATCCACAGAACTCAAGAGTTTACTGGACTCTCAGCAAATGTTTTTTCACCCGATCTTGTTGAAACCTGGCAGCGAAAATGAGTATATGGGTTGCACTTGGCAGCCCAAATTTCGTAATCTTATGTTGAAGAGTTCCTTTGCAGGAACACTTTGAATTTTTAGGTTTAACTTCTTTTTTCCCTATGTGAATACATGCATTTGGAATGCGAAATCAAACACAGTTTGTGATACCTGTTGGAAACTTGGCTCACTCAATTAGTTCTCAGTGCACTCTCTATGCATTGTCCCCCGCTGAAGTATCCCCAAGCAGAGGCAAGGAAAATACGCTTTCTTATGTAAGTGTTTGCAGCGCTTCCACAAAACTCCCAAGTTTACTGGAATTTCAGCGAATATTTTTTCACTTGATCTTGTTGATCCTAGGTAAGAAAGATGAGTATACCAGTTGCATTTGCCTGCCAAAATTTCGTTCTTCTAAGTTGAAACATGTGCTTTCAGGAAGACATTGCATTTGGGGGGTTTCTCTTCATTTTAACCTATAGGAATACATGCATTTGGAACTCTAAATCAAACACTGTTTGTGCTAGCTGCTTGAAGCTTGACTCACTCAATTAGTTCCTTGTGTACTCTCTGTGCTTTGTTCCCTGTTGAAGTGGTCCTAAGTGGAGGCGAGGAACATACGCTTTCCTTAGAAAGCATTTACAGAGCTTCAACAGAGCTCCAAGTTAACTGGAATCTCTGCAAATATTTACTCACCTGATCCTGATGACCCTTGTCAGGAAAGATGAGTATACCAGTTGCACTTAGCTACCCAAATGTCGTTCTTCTAGGTTGAAAAGTTCGTTTGCAGGAACACTTTGAATTTTTAGGTTTCACTTCACTTTTCCTTATAGGGACGTATGCATTTGGACTTATAAATCAAACACGGTTTATGCTAGCTGCTTGAAACTGAAACTCACTCAACTAGTTCTCAGTGCGATCTCTATGCTTTGTTTTCTGTTGAAGTAACCCTAAGCAGAGGCCAGGGAAAGAAACTTTCATTGGAAAGCATTTGCAGTGATTCCACAGAACTTTGAGTTTCCTGGAATCTCAGCAAATATTTTTTCACCCTAACTTGTTGTTAACTCGACAGGAAAGATAAGTATACCGGTTGCATTTGGCTGCCCAAATTTAGATCTTCTATGTTGAATAGTTGGTTTGCAGGAATACTTTGAAATTTTAGGTTTCACTTCATTTTCCCCTATAGGGATACATGCACATGGAACTCTAAATCAAACACGGTTTTTGCTGTGTGCTGGTAACTTGACTCATTCAACTAGTTCTCAGTGCACTCTCTATGCATTGTTCCCTGTTGAAGTAGCCCTAAGCAGAGGCAAGGAAAACGCACTTTCTTTGGAAAGTATTCACCGAGCTTCCAAAAAACTCAGAGATTACGGAAACCTCAGCAAATATTTTGTCACCCTATCTTGTTGATACTTGGCAGGAAAAAGGTGTATACCAGTTGCGCTTGGCTGCACAAATTTTGTTCTGCTACGTCGAAGCATTCCTTTGCAGGATGACTTTGAATATTTAGGTTTTACTACGTTTTCCCCTCTAGGGATACATGCTTTTGAAAATCTAAATCAAACACGGTTTGTGCTAGCTGCTTGAAACTTGACTCACTGAATGAATTCTCATTGTGCTCTCTACACTTTGTTGCCGGTTTATGTACCCCTAAGCAGAGCAAAGAAAAATAGACTTTCATTTGAACGTGTTTGTAGAGCATCCACAGAACTCAAGAGTTTACTGGACTCTCAGCAAATGTTTTTTCACCCGATCTTGTTGAAACTTGGCAGCGAAAATGAGTATATGGGTTGCACTTGGCATCCCAAATTTCGTAATCTTATGTTGAAGAGTTCCTTTGCAGGAACACTTTGAATTTTTAGGTTTAACTTCTTTTTTCCCTATGTGAATACATGCATTTGGAATGCTGAATCCAACACAGTTTGTGATACCTGTTTGAAACTTGGCTCACTCAATTAGTTCTCAGTGCACTCTCTATGCATTGTCCCCCGCTGAAGTATCCCCAAGCAGAGGCAAGGAAAATACGCTTTCTTATGTAAGTGTTTGCAGAGCTTCCACAAAACTCCCAAGTTTACTGGAATTTCAGCGAATATTTTTTCACTTGATCTTGTTGATCCTAGGTAAGAAAGATGAGTATACCAGTTGCATTTGCCTGCCAAAATTTCGTTCTTCTAAGTTGAAGCATGTGCTTTCAGGAAGACATTGCATTTGGGGGGTTTCTCTTCATTTTAACCTATAGGAATACATGCATTTGGAACTCTAAATCAAACACTGTTTGAGCTAGCTGCTTGAAGCTTGACTAACTCAATTAGTTCCTGGTGTACTCTCTGTGCTTTGTTCCCTGTTGAAGTGGTCCTAAGTGGAGGCGAGGAACATACGCTTTCCTTAGAAAGCATTTACAGAGCTTCAACAGAGCTCCAAGTAAACTGGAATCTCTGCAAATATTTACTCACCTGATCTTGATGACCCTTGTCAGGAAAGATGAGTATACCATTTGCACTTAGCTACCCAAATGTCGTTCTTCTAGGTTGAAAAGTTCGTTTGCAGGAACACTTTGAATTTTTAGGTTTCACTTCACTTTTCCTTATAGGGACGTATGCATTTGGACTTATAAATCAAACACGGTTTATGCTAGCTGCTTGAAACTGAAACTCACTCAACTAGTTCTCAGTGCGATCTCTATGCTTTGTTTTCTGTTGAAGTAACCCTAAGCAGAGTCCAGGGAAAGAAACTTTCATTGGAAAGCATTTTCAGTGATTCCACAGAACTTTGAGTTTCCTGGAATCTCAGCAAATATTTTTTCACCCTAACTTGTTGTTAACTCGACAGGAAAGATAAGTATACCGGTTGCATTTGGCTGCCCAAATTTAGATCTTCTAGGTCGAATAGTTGGTTTGCAGGAATACTTTGAAATTTTAGGTTTCACTTCATTTTCCCCTATAGGGATACATGCACATGGAACTCTAAATCAAACACGGTTTTTGCTGTGTGCTTGTAACTTGACTCATTCAACTAGTTCTCAGTGCACTCTCTATGCATTGTTCCCTGTTGAAGTAGCCCTAAGCAGAGGCAAGGAAAACGCACTTTCTTTGGAAAGTATTCACCGAGCTTCCAAAAAACTCAGAGATTACGGAAACCTCAGCAAATATTTTGTCACCCTATCTTGTTGATACTTGGTAGGAGAAAGGTGTATACCAGTTGCGCTTGGCTGCACAAATTTTGTTCTGCTACGTCGAAGCATTCCTTTGCAGGATGACTTTGAATATTTAGGTTTTACTACATTTTCCCCTCTAGGGATACATGCTTTTGAAAATCTAAATCAAACACGGTTTGTGCTAGCTGCTTGAAACTTGACTCACTGAATGAATTCTCATTGTGCTCTCTACGCTTTGTTGCCGGTTTATGTACCCCTAAGCAGAGCAAAGAAAAATAGACTTTCATTTGAACGTGTTTGTAGAGCATCCACAGAACTCAAGAGTTTACTGGACTCTCAGCAAATGTTTTTTCACCCGATCTTGTTGAAACTCGGCAGCGAAAATGAGTATATGGGTTGCACTTGGCAGCCCAAATTTCGTAATCTTATGTTGAAGAGTTCCTTTGCAGGAACACTTTGAATTTTTAGGTTTAACTTCTTTTTTCCCTATGTGAATACATGCATTTGGAATGCTAAATCAAACACAGTTTGTGATACCTGTTTGAAACTTGGCTCACTCAATTAGTTCTCAGTGCACTCTCTATGCATTGTCCCCCGCTGAAGTATCCCCAAGCAGAGGCAAGGAAAATACGCTTTCTTATGTAAGTGTTTGCAGAGCTTCCACAAAACTCCCAAGTTTACTGGAATTTCATCGAATATTTTTTCACTTGATCTTGTTGATCCTAGGTAAGAAAGATGAGTATACCAGTTGCATTTGCCTGCCAAAATTTCGTTCTTCTAAGTTGAAGCATGTGCTTTCAGGAAGACATTGCATTTGGGGGGTTTCTCTTCATTTTAACCTATAGGAATACATGCATTTGGAACTCTAAATCAAACACTGTTTGAGCTAGCTGCTTGAAGCTTGACTAACTCAATTAGTTCCTGGTGTACTCTCTGTGCTTTGTTCCCTGTTGAAGTGGTCCTAAGTGGAGGCGAGGAACATACGCTTTCCTTAGAAAGCATTTACAGAGCTTCAACAGAGCTCCAAGTGAACTGGAATCTCTGCAAATATTTACTCACCTGATCTTGATGAACCTTGTCAGGAAAGATGAGTATACCATTTGCACTTAGCTACCCAAATGTCGTTCTTCTAGGTTGAAAAGTTCGTTTGCAGGAACACTTTGAATTTTTAGGTTTCACTTCACTTTTCCTTATAGAGACGTATGCATTTGGACTTATGAATCAAACACGGTTTATGCTAGCTGCTTGAAACTGAAACTCACTCAACTAGTTCTCAGTGCGATCTCTATGCTTTGTTTTCTGTTGAAGTAACCCTAAGCAGAGGCCAGGGAAAGAAACTTTCATTGGAAAGCATTTGCAGTGATTGCACAGAACTTTGAGTTTCCTGGAATCTCAGCAAATATTTTTTCACCCTAACTTTTTGTTAACTCGACAGGAAAGATAAGTATACCGGTTGCATTTGGCTGCCCAAATTTAGATCTTCTAGGTCGAATAGTTGGTTTGCAGGAATACTTTGAAATTTTAGGTTTCACTTCATTTTCCCCTATAGGGATACATGCACATGGAACTCTAAATCAAACACGGTTTTTGCTGTGTGCTTGTAACTTGACTCATTCAACTAGTTCTCAGTGCACTCTCTATGCATTGTTCCCTGTTGAAGTAGCCCTAAGCAGAGGCAAGGAAAACACACTTTCTTTGGAAAGTATTCACCGAGCTTCCAAAAAACTCAGAGATTACGGAAACCTCAGCAAATATTTTGTAACCCTATCTTGTTGATACTTGGTAGGATAAAGGTGTATACCAGTTGCGCTTGGCTGCACAAATTTTGTTCTGCTAGGTTGAAGCATTCCTTTGCAGGATGACTTTGAATATTTAGGTTTTACTACATTTTCCCCTCTAGGGATACATGCTTTTGAAAATCTAAATCAAACACGGTTTGTGCTAGCTGCTTGAAACTTGACTCACTGAATGAATTCTCATTGTGCTCTCTACGCTTCGTTACCGGTTTATGTACCCCTAAGCAGAGCAAAGAAAAATGGACTTTCATTTGAACGTGTTTGTAGAGCATCCACAGAACTCAAGAGTTTACTGGATTCTCAGCAAATGTTTTTTCACCCGATCTTGTTGAAACTTGGCAGCAAAAATGAGTATATGGGTTGCACTTGGCAGCCCAAATTTCGTAATCTTATGTTGAAGAGTTCCTTTGCAGGAACACTTTGAATTTTTAGGTTTAACTTCTTTTTCCCTATGTGAATACATGCATTTGGAATGCTAAATCAAACACAGTTTGTGATACCTGTTTGAAACTTGGCTCACTCAATTATTTCTCAGTGCACTGTCTATGCATTGTCCCCCGCTGAAGTATCCCCAAGCAGAGGCAAGGAAAATACGCTTTCTTTTGTAAGTGTTTGCAGAGCTTCCACAAAACTCCCAAGTTTACTGGAATTTCAGCGAATATTTTTTCACTTGATCTTGTTGATCCTATGTAAGAAAGATGAGTATACCAGTTGCATTTGCCTGCCAAAATTTCGTTCTTCTAAGTTTAAGCATGTGCTTTCAGGAAGACATTGCATTTGGGGGGTTTCTCTTCATTTTAACCTATAGGAATACATGCATTTGGAACTCTAAATCAAACACTGTTTGTGCTAGCTGCTTGAAGCTTGACTCACTCAATTAGTTCCTGGTGTACTCTCTGTGCTTTGTTCCCTGTTGAAGTGGACCTAAGTGGAGGCGAGGAACATACGCTTTCCTTTGAAAGCATTTACAGAGCTTCAACAGAGCTCCAAGTGAACTGGAATCTCTGCAAATATTTACTCACCTGATCTTGATGACCCTTGTCAGGAAAGATGAGTATACCAGTTGCACTTAGCTACCCAAATGTCGTTCTTCTAGGTTGAAAAGTTCGTTTGCAGGAACACTTTGAATTTTTAGGTTTCACTTCACTTTTCCTTATAGGGACGTATGCATTTGGACTTATAAATCAAACACGGTTTATGCTAGCTGCTTGAAACTGAAACTCACTCAACTAGTTCTCAGTGAGATCTCTATGCTTTGTTTTCTGTTGAAGTAACCCTAAGCAGAGGCCAGGGAAAGAAACTTTCATTGGAAAGCATTTGCAGTGATTCCACAGAACTTTGAGTTTCCTGGAATCTCAGCAAATAATTTTTCACCCTAACTTGTTGTTAACTCGACAGGAAAGATAAGTATACCGGTTGCATTTGGCTGCCCAAATTTAGATCTTCTAGGTTGAATAGTTGGTTTGCAGGAATACTTTGAAATTTTAGGTTTCACTTCATTTTCCCCTATAGGGATACCTGCACATGGAACTCTAAATCAAACACGGGTTTTGCTGTGTGCTTGTAACTTGACTCATTCAACTAGTTCTCAGTGCACTCTCTATGCATTGTTCCCTGTTGAAGTAGCCCTAAGCAGAGGCAAGGAAAACACACTTTCTTTGGAAAGTATTCACCGAGCTTCCAAAAAACTCAGAGATTACGGAAACCTCAGCAAATATTCTGTCACCCTATCTTGTTGATACTTGGTAGGAAAAAGGTGTATACCAGTTGCGCTTGGCTGCACAAATTATGTTCTGCTAGGTGGAAGCATTCCTTTGCAGGATGACTTTGAATATTTAGGTTTTACTACATTTTCCCCTCTAGGGATACATGCTTTTGAAAATCTAAATCAAACACGGTTTGTGCTAGCTGCTTGAAACTTGACTCACTGAATGAATTCTCATTGTGCTCTCTACGCTTCGTTACCAGTTTATGTACCCCTAAGCAGAGCAAAGAAAAATGGACTTTCATTTGAACGTGTTTGTAGAGCATCCACAGAACTCAAGAGTTTACTGGACTCTCAGCAAATGTTTTTTCACCCGATCTTGTTGAAACTTGGCAGCAAAAATGAGTATATGGGTTGCAATTGGCAGCCCAAATTTCGTAATCTTATGTTGAAGAGTTCCTTTCCAGGAACACTTTGAATTTTTAGGTTTAACTTCTTTTTCCCTAAGTGAATACATGCATTTGGAATGCTAAATCAAACACAGTTTGTGATACCTGTTTGAAACTTGGCTCACTCAATTAGTTCTCAGTGCACTCTCTATGCATTGTCCCCCGCTGAAGTATCCCCAAGCAGAGGCAAGGAAAATACGCTTTCATATGTAAGTGTTTGCAGAGCTTCCACAAATCTCCCAAGTTTACTGGAATTTCAGCGAATACTTTTTCACTTGATCTTGTTGATCCTAGGAAAGAAAGATGAGTATACCAGTTGCATTTGCCTGCCAAAATTTGGTTCTTCTAAGTTGAAGCATGTGCTTTCAGGAAGACATTGCATTTGGGGGGTTTCTCTTCATTTTAACCTATAGGAATACATGCATTTGGAACTCTAAATCAAACACTGTTTGTGATAGCTGCTTGAAGCTTGACTCACTCAATTAGTTCCTGGTGTACTCTCTGTGCTTTGTTCCCTGTTGAAGTGGACCTAAGTGGAGGCGAGGAACATACGCTTTCCTTTGAAAGCATTTACAGAGCTTCAACAGAGCTCCAAGTGAACTGGAATCTCTGCAAATATTTACTCACCTGATCTTGATGACCCTTGTCAGGAAAGATGAGTATACCAGTTGCACTTAGCTACCCAAATGTCGTTCTTCTAGGTTGAAAAGTTCGTTTGCAGGAACACTTTGAATTTTTAGGTTTCACTTCACTTTTCCTTATAGGGACGTATGCATTTGGACTTATAAATCAAACACGGTTTATGCTAGCTGCTTGAAACTGAAACTCACTCAACTAGTTCTCAGTGTGATCTCTATGCTTTGTTTTCTGTTGAAGTAACCCTAAGCAGAGGCCAGGGAAAGAAACTTTCATTTGAAAGCATTTGCAGTGTTTCCACAGAACTTTGAGTTTCCTGGAATATCAGCAAATAATTTTTCACCCTAACTTGTTGTTAACTCGACAGGAAAGATAAGTAGACCGGTTGCATTTGGCTGCCCAAATTTAGATCTTCTAGGTTGAATAGTTGGTTTGCAGGAATACTTTGAAATTTTAGGTTTCACTTCATTTTCCCCTATAGGGATACATGCACATGGAACTCTAAATCAAACACGGGTTTTGCTGTGTGCTTGTAACTTGACTCATTCAACTAGTTCTCAGTGCACTCTCTATGCATTGTTCCCTGTTGAAGTAGCCCTAAGCAGAGGCAAGGAAAACACACTTTCTTTGGAAAGTATTCACCGAGCTTCCAAAAAACTCAGAGATTACGGAAACCTCAGCAAATATTCTGTTACCCTATCTTGTTGATACTTGGTAGGAAAAAGGTGTATACCAGTTGCGCTTGGCTGCACAAATTTTGTTCTGCTAGGTGGAAGCATTCCTTTGCAGGATGACTTTGAATATTTAGGTTTTACTACATTTTCCCCTCTGGGATACATGCTTTTGAAAATCTAAATCAAACACGGTTTGTGCTAGCTGCTTGAAACTTGACTCACTGAATGAATTCTCATTGTGCTCTCTACGCTTCGTTACCAGTTTATGTACCCCTAAGCAGAGCAAAGAAAAATGGACTTTCAATTGAACGTGTTTGTAGAGCATCCACAGAACTCAAGAGTTTACTGGACTCTCAGCAAATGTTTTTTCACCCGATCTTGTTGAAACTTGGCAGCAAAAATGAGTATATGGGTTGCACTTGGCAGCCCAAATTTCATAATCTTATGTTGAAGAGTTCCTTTGCAGGAACACTTTGAATTTTTAGGTTTAACTTCTTTTTCCCTATGTGAATACATGCATTTGGAATGCTAAATCAAACACAGTTTGTGATACCTGTTGGAAACTTGGCTCACTCAATTAGTTCTCAGTGCACTCTCAATGCATTGTCCCCCGCTGAAGTATCCCCAAGCAGAGGCAAGGAAAATACGCTTTCATATGTAAGTGTTTGCAGAGCTTCCACAAAACTCCCAAGTTTACTGGAATTTCAGGGAATACTTTTTCACTTGATCTTGTTGATCCTAGGAAAGAAAGATGAGTATACCAGTTGCATTTGCCTGCCAAAATTTGGTTCTTCTAAGTTGAAGCATGTGCTTTCAGGAAGACATTGCATTTGGGGGGTTTCTCTTCATTTTAACCTATAGGAATACATGCATTTGGAACTCTAAATCAAACACTGTTTGTGCTAGCTGCTTGAAGCTTGACTCACTCAATTAGTTCCTGGTGTACTCTCTGTGCTTTGTTCCCTGTTGAAGTGGTCCTAAGTGGAGGCGAGGAACATACGCTTTCCTTAGAAAGCATTTACAGAGCTTCAACAGAGCTCCAAGTGAACTGGAATCTCTGCAAATATTTACTCACCTGATCTTGATGACCCTTGTCAGGAAAGATGAGTATACCAGTTGCACTTAGCTACCCAAATGTTGTTCTTCTAGGTTGAAAAGGTCGTTTGCAGGAACACTTTGAATTTTTAGGTTTCACTTCACTTTTCCTTATAGGGACGTATGCATTTGGACTTATAAATCAAACACGGTTTATGCTAGCCGCTTGAAACTGAAACTCACTCAACTAGTTCTCAGTGCGATCTCTATGCTTTGTTTTCTGTTGAAGTAACCCTAAGCAGAGGCCAGGGAAAGAAACTTTCATTGGAAAGCATTTGCAGTGATTGCACAGAACTTTGAGTTTCCTGGAATCTCAGCAAATATTTTTTCACCCTAACTTGTTGTTAACTCCACAGGAAAGATAAGTAGACCGGTTGGATTTGGCTGCCCAAATTTAGATCTTCTAGGTTGAATAGTTGGTTTGCAGGAATACTTTGAAATTTTAGGTTTCACTTCATTTTCCCCTATAGGGATACATGCACATGGAACTCTAAATCAAACACGGGTTTTGCTGTGTGCTTGTAACTTGACTCATTCAACTAGTTCTCAGTGCACTCTCTATGCATTGTTCCCTGTTGAAGTAGCCCTAAGCAGAGGCAAGGAAAACACACTTTCTTTGGAAAGTATTCACCGAGCTTCCAAAAAACTCAGAGATTACGGAAACCTCAGCAAATATTTTGTCACCCTATCTTGTTGATACTTGGTAGGAAAAAGGTGTATACCAGTTGCGCTTGGCTGCACAAATTTTGTTCTGCTACGTCGAAGCATTCCTTTGCAGGATGACTTTGAATATTTAGGTTTTACTACATTTTCCCCTCTAGGGATACATGCTTTGGAAAATCTAAATCAAACACGGTTTGTGCTAGCTGCTTGAAACTTGACTCACTGAATGAATTCTCATTGTGCTCTCTACGCTTCGTTACTGGTTTATGTACCCCTAAGCAGAGCAAAGAAAAATGGACTTTCATTTAAACTTGTTTGTAGAGCATCCACAGAACTCAAGAGTTTACTGGACTCTCAGCAAATGTTTTTTCACCCGATCTTGTTGAAACTTGGCGGCAAAAATGAGTATATGGGTTGCACTTGGCAGCCCAAATTTCGTAATCTTATGTTGAAGAGTTCCTTTGCAGGAACACCTTGAATTTTTAGGTTTAACTTCTTTTTTCCCTATGTGAATACATGCATTTGGAATGCTAAATCAAACACAGTTTGTGATACCTGTTTGAAACTTGGCTCACTCAATTAGTTCTCAGTGCACTCTCTATGCATTGTCCCCCGCTGAAGTATCCCCAAGCAGAGGCAAGGAAAATACGCTTTCTTATGTAAGTGTTTGCAGAGCTTCCACAAAACTCCCAAGTTTACTGGAATTCCAGCGAATATTTTTTCACTTGATCTTGTTGATCCTAGGTAAGAAAGATGAGTATACCAGTTGCATTTGCCTGCCAAAATTTCGTTCTTCTAAGTTGAAGCATGTGCTTTCAGGAAGATATTGCATTTGGGGGGTTTCTCTTCATTTTAACCTATAGGAATACATGCATTTGGAACACTAAATCAAACACTGTTTGTGCTAGCTGCTTGAAGCTTGACTCACTCAATTAGTTCCTGGTGTACTCTCTGTGCTTTGTTCCCTGTTGAAGTGGTCCTAAGTGGAGGCAAGGAACATAGGCTTTCCTTAGAAAGCATTTACAGAGCTTCAACAGAGCTCCAAGTGAACTGGAATCTCTGCAAATATTTACTCACCTGATCTTGATGACCCTTGTCAGGAAAGATGAGTATACCAGTTGCACTTAGCTACCCAAATGTCGTTCTTCTAGGTTGAAAAGTTCGTTTGCAGGAACACTTTGAATTTTTAGGTTTCACTTCACTTTTCCTGATAGGGACGTATGCATTTGGACTTATAAATCAAACACGGTTTATGCTACCTGCTTGAAACTGAAACTCACTCAACTAGTTCTCAGTGGGATCTCTATGCTTTGTTTTCTGTTGAAGTAACCCTAAGCAGAGGCCAGGGAAAGAAACTTTCATTGGAAAGCATTTGCAGTGATTCCACAGAACTTTGAGTTTCCTGGAATCTCAGCAAATATTTTTTCACCCTAACTTGTTGTTAACTCGACAGGAAAGATAAGTAGACCGGTTGCATTTGGCTGCCCAAATTTAGATCTTCTAGGTTGAATAGTTGGTTTGCAGGAATACTTTGAAATTTTAGGTTTCACTTCATTTTCCCCTATAGGGATACATGCACATGGAACTCTAAATCAAACACGGTTTTTGCTGTGTGCTTGTAACTTGACTCATTCAACTAGTTCTCAGTGCACTCTCTATGCATTGTTCCCTGTTGAAGTAGCCCTAAGCAGAGGCAAGGAAAACACACTTTCTTTGGAAAGTATTCACCGAGCTTCCAAAAAACTCAGAGATTACGGAAACCTCAGCAAATATTTTGTCACCCTATCTTGTTGATACTTGGTAGGAAAAAGGTGTATACTAGTTGCGCTTGGCTGCACAAATTTTGTTCTGCTATGTTGAAGCATTCCTTTGCTGGATGACTTTGAATATTTAGGTTTTACTACATTTTCCCCTCTAGGGATACATGCTTTTGAAAATCTAAATCAAACACGGTTTGTGCTAGCTGCTTGAAACTTGACTCACTGAATGAATTCTCATTGTGCTCTCTACGCATTTTTACCGGTTTATGTACCCCTAAGCAGAGCAAAGAAAAATAGACTTTCATTTGAACGTGTTTGTAGAGCATCAACAGAACTCAAGAGTTTACTGGACTCTCAGCAAATGTTTTTTCACCCGATCTTGTTGAAACTTGGCAGCAAAAATGAGTATATGGGTTGCACTTGGCAGCCCAAATTTCGTAATCTTATGTTGAAGAGTTCCTTTGCAGGAACACCTTGAATTTTTAGGTTTAACTTCTTTTTTCCCTATGTGAATACATGCATTTGGAATGCTAAATCAAACACAGTTTGTGATACCTGTTGGAAACTTGGCTCACTCAATTAGTTCTCAGTGCACTCTCTATGCATTGTCCCCCGCTGAAGTATCCCCAAGCAGAGGCAAGGAAAATACGCTTTCTTATGTAAGTGTTTGCAGAGCTTCCACAAAACTCCCAAGTTTACTGGAATTTCAGCGAATATTTTTTCACTTGATCTTGTTGATCCTAGGTAAGAAAGATGAGTATACCAGTTGCATTTGCCTGCCAAAATTTCGATCTTCTAAGTTGAAGCATGTGCTTTCAGGAAGACATTGCATTTGGGGGGTTTCTCTTCATTTTAACCTATAGGAATCCATGCATTTGGAACTCTAAATCAAACACTGTTTGTGCTAGCTGCTTGAAGCTTGACTCACTCAATTAGTTCCTGGTGTACTCTCTGTGCTTTGTTCCCTGTTGAAGTGGTCCTAAGTGGAGGCGAGGAACATACGCTTTCCTTAGAAAGCATTTACAGAGCTTCAACAGAGCTCCAAGTGAACTGGAATCTCTGCAAATATTTACTCACCTGATCTTGATGACCCTTGTCAGGAAAGATGAGTATACCAGTTGCACTTAGCTACCCAAATGTCATTCTTCTAGGTTGAAAAGTTCGTTTGCAGGAACACTTTGAATTTTTAGGTTTCACTTCACTTTTCCTGATAGGGACGTATGCATTTGGACTTATAAATCAAACACGGTTTATGCTAGCTGCTTCAAACTGAAACTCACTCAACTAGTTCTCAGTGCGATCTCTATGCTTTGTTTTCTGTTGAAGTAACCCTAAGCAGAGGCCAGGGAAAGAAACTTTCATTGGAAAGCATTTGCAGTGATTCCACAGTACTTTGAGTTTCCTGGAATCTCAGCAAATATTTTTTCACACTAACTTGTTGTTAACTCGACAGGAAAGATAAGTAGACCGGTTGCATTTGGCTGCCCAAATTTAGATCTACTAGGTTGAATAGTTGGTTTGCAGGAGTACTTTGAAATTTTAGGTTTCACTTCATTTTCCCCTATAGGGATACATGCACATGGAACTCTAAATCAAACACGGTTTTTGCTGTGTGCTTGTAACTTGACTCATTCAACTAGTTCTTAGTGCACTCTCTATGCATTGTTCCCTGTTGAAGTAGCCCTAAGCAGAGGCAAGGAAAACACACTTTCTTTGGAAAGTATTCACCGAGCTTCCAAAAAACTCAGAGATTACGGAAACCTCAGCAAATATTTTGTCACCATATCTTGTTGACACTTGGTAGGAAAAAGGTGTATACCAGTTGCGCTTGGCTGCACAAATTTTGTTCTGCTATGTTGAAGCATTCCTTTGCAGGATGACTTTGAATATTTAGGTTTTACTACATTTTCCCCTCTAGGGATACATGCTTTGGAAAATCTAAATCAAACACGGTTTGTGCTAGCTGCTTGAAACTTGACTCACTGAATGAATTCTCATTGTGCTCTCTACGCTTTGTTACCGGTTTATGTACCCCTAAGCAGAGCAAAGAAAAATAGACTTTCATTTGAACGTGTTTGTAGAGCATCCACAGAACTCAAGAGTTTACTGGACTCTCAGCAAATGTTTTTTCACCCGATCTTGTTGAAACTTGGCAGCAAAAATGAGTATATGGGTTGCACTTGGCAGCCCAAATTTCGTAATCTTATGTTGAAAAGTTCCTTTGCAGGAACACCTTGAATTATTAGGTTTAACTTCTTTTTTCCCTATGTGAATACATGCATTTGGAATGCTAAATCAAACACAGTTTGTGATACCTGTTTGAAACTTGGCTCACTCAATTAGTTCTCAGTGCACTCTCTATGCATTGTCCCCCGCTGAAGTATCCCCAAGCAGAGGCAAGGAAAATACGCTTTCTTATGTAAGTGTTTGCAGAGCTTCCACAAAACTCCCAAGTTTACTGGAATTTCAGCGAATATTTTTTCACTTGATCTTGTTGATCCTAGGTAAGAAAGATGAGTATACCAGTTGCATTTGCATGCCAAAATTTCGTTCTTCTAAGTTGAAGCATGTGCTTTCAGGAAGACATTGCATTTGGGGGGTTTCTCTTCATTTTAACCTATAGGAATACATGCATTTGGAACTCTAAATCAAACACTGTTTGAGCTAGCTGTTTGAAGCTTGACTCACTCAATTAGTTCCTGGTGTACTCTCTGTGCTTTGTTCCCTGTTGAAGTGGTCCTAAGTGGAGGCGAGGAACATACGCTTTCCTTAGAAAGCATTTACAGAGCTTCAACAGAGCTCCAAGTTAACTGGAATCTCTGCAAATATTTACTCTCCTGATCTTGATGACCCTTGTCAGGAAAGATGAGTATACCATTTGCACTTAGCTACCCAAATGTCGTTCTTCTAGGTTGAAAAGTTCGTTTGCAGGAACACTTTGAATTTTTAGGTTTCACTTCACTTTTCCTGATAGGGACGTATGCATTTGGACTTATAAATCAAACACGGTTTACGCTAGCTGCTTGAAACTGAAACTCACTCAACTAGTTCTCAGTGCGATCTCTATGCTTTGTTTTCTGTTGAAGTAACCCTAAGCAGAGGCCAGGGAAAGAAACTTTCATTGGAAAGCATTTGCAGTGATTGCACAGAACTTTGAGTTTCCTGGAATCTCAGCAAATATTTTTTCACCCTAACTTGTTGTTAACTCGACAGGAAAGATAAGTAGACCGGTTGCATTTGGCTGCCCAAATTTAGATCTTCTAGGTTGAATAGTTGGTTTGCAGGAATACTTTGAAATTTTAGGTTTCACTTCATTTTGCCCTATAGGGATACATGCACATGGAACTCTAAATCAAACACGGTTTTTGCTGTGTGCTTGTAACTTGACTCATTCAACTAGTTCTCAGTGCACTCTCTATGCATTGTTCCCTGTTGAAGTAGCCCTAAGCAGAGGCAAGGAAAACACACTTTCTTTGGAAAGTATTCACCGAGCTTCCAAAAAACTCAGAGATTACGGAAACCTCAGCAAATATTCTGTCACCCTATCTTGTTGATACTTGGTAGGAAAAAGGTGTATACCAGTTGCGCTTGGCTGCACAAATTTTGTTCTGCTATGTTGAAGCATTCCTTTGCAGGATGACTTGAATATTTAGGTTTTACTACATTTTCCCCTCTAGGGATACATGCTTTTGAAAATCTAAATCAAACACGGTTTGTGCTAGCTGCTTGAAACCTGACTCACTGAATGGATTCTCATTGTGCTCTCTTTGCTTTGTTTCCGGTTTATGTACCCCTAAGCAGAGCAAAGAAAAATAGACTTTCATTTGAACGTGTTTGTAGAGCATCCACAGAACTCAAGAGTTTACTGGACTCTCAGCAAATGTTTTTTCACCCGATCTTGTTGATACTTGGCAGTAAAAATGAGTACATGGGTTGCACTTGGCAGCCCAAATTTCGTAATCTTATGTTGAAGAGTTCCTTTGCAGGAACACCTTGAATTTTTAGGTTTAACTTCTTTTTTCCCTATGTGAATACATGCATTTGGAATGCTAAATCAAACACAGTTTGTGATACCTGTTGGAAACTTGGCTCACTCAATTAGTTCTCAGTGCACTCTCTATGCATTGTCCCCCGCTGAAGTATCCCCAAGCAGAGGCAAGGAAAATACGCTTTCTTATGTAAGTGTTTGCAGAGCTTCCACAAAACTCCCAAGTTTACTGGAATTTCAGCGAATATTTTTTCACTTGATCTTGTTGATCCTAGGTAAGAAAGATGAGTATACCAGTTGCATTTGCATGCCAAAATTTCGTTCTTCTAAGTTGAAGCATGTGCTTTCAGGAAGACATTGCATTTGGGGGGTTTCTCTTCATTTTAACCTATAGGAATACATGCATTTGGAACTCTAAATCAAACACTGTTTGAGCTAGCTGTTTGAAGCTTGACTCACTCAATTAGTTCCTGGTGTACTCTCTGTGCTTTGTTCCCTGTTGAAGTGGTCCTAAGTGGAGGCGAGGAACATACGCTTTCCTTAGAAAGCATTTACAGAGCTTCAACAGAGCTCCAAGTTAACTGGAATCTCTGCAAATATTTACTCTCCTGATCTTGATGACCCTTGTCAGGAAAGATGAGTATACCATTTGCACTTAGCTACCCAAATGTCGTTCTTCTAGGTTGAAAAGTTCGTTTGCAGGAACACTTTGAATTTTTAGGTTTCACTTCACTTTTCCTGATAGGGACGTATGCATTTGGACTTATAAATCAAACACGGTTTACGCTAGCTGCTTGAAACTGAAACTCACTCAACTAGTTCTCAGTGCGATCTCTATGCTTTGTTTTCTGTTGAAGTAACCCTAAGCAGAGGCCAGGGAAAGAAACTTTCATTGGAAAGCATTTGCAGTGATTGCACAGAACTTTGAGTTTCCTGGAATCTCAGCAAATATTTTTTCACCCTAACTTGTTGTTAACTCGACAGGAAAGATAAGTAGACCGGTTGCATTTGGCTGCCCAAATTTAGATCTTCTAGGTTGAATAGTTGGTTTGCAGGAATACTTTGAAATTTTAGGTTTCACTTCATTTTGCCCTATAGGGATACATGCACATGGAACTCTAAATCAAACACGGTTTTTGCTGTGTGCTTGTAACTTGACTCATTCAACTAGTTCTCAGTGCACTCTCTATGCATTGTTCCCTGTTGAAGTAGCCCTAAGCAGAGGCAAGGAAAACAAACTTTCTTTGGAAAGTATTCACCGAGCTTCCAAAAAACTCAGAGATTACGGAAACCTCAGCAAATATTCTGTCACTCTATCTTGTTGATACTTGGTAGGAAAAAGGTGTATACCAGTTGCGCTTGGCTGCACAAATTTTGTTCTGCTATGTTGAAGCATTCCTTTGCAGGATGACTTTGAATATTTAGGTTTTACTACATTTTCCCCTCTAGGGATACATGCTTTTGAAAATCTAAATCAAACACGGTTTGTGCTAGCTGCTTGAAACCTGACTCACTGAATGGATTCTCATTGTGCTCTCTATGCTTTGTTACCGGTTTATGTACCCCTAAGCAGAGCAAAGAAAAATAGACTTTCATTTGAACGTGTTTGTAGAGCATCCACAGAACTCAAGAGTTTACTGGACTCTCAGCAAATGTTTTTTCACCCGATCTTGTTGATACTTGGCAGTAAAAATGAGTACATGGGTTGCACTTGGCAGCCCAAATTTCGTAATCTTATGTTGAAGAGTTCCTTTGCAGGAACACCTTGAATTTTTAGGTTTAACTTCTTTTTTCCCTATGTGAATACATGCATTTGGAATGCTAAATCAAACACAGTTTGTGATACCTGTTGGAAACTTGGCTCACTCAATTAGTTCTCAGTGCACTCTCTATGCATTGTCCCCCGCTGAAGTATCCCCAAGCAGAGGCAAGGAAAATACGCTTTCTTATGTAAGTGTTTGCAGAGCTTCCACAAAACTCCCAAATTTACTGGAATTTCAGCGAATATTTTTTCACTTGATCTTGTTGATCCTAGGTAAGAAAGATGAGTATACCAGTTGCATTTGCCTGCCAAAATTTCATTCTTCTAAGTTGAAGCATGTGCTTTCAGGAAGACATTGCATTTGGGGGGTTTCTCTTCATTTTAACCTATAGGAATACATGCATTTGAACTCTAAATCAAACACTGTTTGTGCTAGCTGCTTGAAGCTTGACTCACTCATTTAGTTCCTGGTGTACTCTCTGTGCTTTGTTCCTTGTTGAAGTGGTCCTAAGTGGAGGCGAGGAACATACGCTTTCCTTAGAAAGCATTTACAGAGCTTCAACAGAGCTCCAAGTGAACTGGAATCTCTGCAAATATTTACTCACCTGAACTTGATGACCCTTGTCAGGAAAGATGAGTATACCAGTTGCACTTAGCTACCCAAATGTCGTTCTTCTAGGTTGAAAAGTTCGTTTGCAGGAACACTTTGAATTTTTAGGTTTCACTTCACTTTTCCTTATAGGGACGTATGCATTTGGACTTATAAATCAAACACGGTTTATGCAAGCTGCTTGAAACTGAAACTCACTCAACTAGTTCTCAGTGGGATCTCTATGCTTTGTTTTCTGTTGAAGTAACCCTAAGCAGAGGCCAGGGAAAGAAACTTTCATTGGAAAGCATTTGCAGTGATTCCACAGAACTTTGAGTTTCCTGGAATCTCAGCAAATATTTTTTCACCCTAACTTGTTGTTAACTCGACAGGAAAGATAAGTAGACCGGTTGCATTTGGCTGCCCAAATTTAGATCTTCTAGGTTGAATAGTTGGTTTGCAGGAATACTTTGAAATTTTAGGTTTCACTTCATTTTGCCCTATAGGGATACATGCACATGGAACTCTAAATCAAACACGGGTTTTGCTGTGTGCTTGTAACTTGACTCATTCAACTAGTTCTCATTGCACTCTCTATGCATTGTTCCCTGTTGAAGTAGCCCTAAGCAGAGGCAAGGAAAACACACTTTCTTTGGAAAGTATTCACCGAGCTTCCAAAAAACTCAGAGATTACGGAAAACTCAGCAAATATTTTGTCACCCTATCTTGTTGATACTTGGTAAGAAAAAGGTGTATACCAGTTGCGCTTGGCTGCACAAATTTTGTTCTGCTAGGTGGAAGCATTCCTTTGCAGGATGACTTTGAATATTTAGGTTTTACTACATTTTCCCCTCTAGGGATACATGCTTTTGAAAATCTAAATCAAACACGGTTTGTGCTAGCTGCTTGAAACTTGACTCACTGAATGAATTCTCATTGTGCTCTCTATGCTTTGTTACCGGTTTATGTAGCCCTAAGCAGAGCAAAGAAAAATAGACTTTCATTTGAACGTGTTTGTAGAGCATCCACAGAACTCAAGAGTTTACTGGACTCTCAGCAAATGTTTTTTCACCCGATCTTGTTGATACTTGGCAGCAAAAATGAGTATATGGGTTGCACTTGGCAGCCCAAATTTCGTAATCTTATGTTGAAGAGTTCCTTTGCAGGAACACCTTGAATTTTTAGGTTTAACTTCTTTTTTCCCTATGTGAATACATGCATTTGGAATGCTAAATCAAACACAGTTTGTGATACCTGTTTGAAACTTGGCTCACTCAATTAGTTCTCAGTGCACTCTCTATGCATTGTCCCCCGCTGAAGTATCCCCAAGCAGAGGCAAGGAAAATACGCTTTCTTATGTAAGTGTTTGCAGAGCTTCCACAAAACTCCCAAGTTTAGTGGAATTTAAGCGAATATTTTTTCAAGTGAACTTGTTGATCCTAGGTAAGAAAGATGAGTATACCAGTTGCATTTGCCTGCCAAAATTTCGTTCTTCTAAGTTGAAGCATGTGCTTTTAGGAAGACATTGCATTTGGGGGGTTTCTCTTCATTTTAACCTATAGGAATACATGCATTTGGAACTCTAAATCAAACACTGTTTGTGCTAGCTGCTTGAAGCTTGACTCACTCAATTAGTTCCTGGTGTACTCTCTGTGCTTTGTTCCCTGTTGAAGTGGTCCTAAGTGGAGGCGAGGAACATACGCTTTCCTTAGAAAGCATTTACAGAGCTTCAACAGAGCTCCAAGTGAACTGGAATCTCTGCAAATATTTACTCACCTGATCTTGATGACCCTTGTCAGGAAAGATGAGTATACCAGTTGCACTTAGCTACCCAAATGTCGTTCTTCTAGGTTGAAAAGTTCGTTTGCAGGAACACTTTGAATTTTTAGGTTTCACTTCACTTTTCCTGATAGGGACGTATGCATTTGGACTTATAAATCAAACACGGTTTATGCTAGCTGCTTGAAACTGAAACTCACTCAACTAGTTCTCAGTGCGATCTCTATGCTTTGTTTTCTGTTGAAGTAACCCTAAGCAGAGGCCAGGGAAAGAAACTTTCAATGGAAAGCATTTGCAGTGATTGCACAGAACTTTGAGTTTCCTGGAATCTCAGCAAATATTTTTTCACCCTAACTTGTTGTTAACTCGACAGGAAAGATAAGTATACCGGTTGCATTTGGCTGCCCAAATTTAGATCTTCTAGGTTGAATAGTTGGTTTGCAGGAATACTTTGAAATTTTAGGTTTCACTTCATTTTCCCCTATAGGGATACATGCACATGGAACTCTAAATCAAACACGGGTTTTGCTTTGTGCTTGTAACTTGACTCATTCAACTAGTTCTCAGTGCACTCTCTATGCATTGTTCCCTGTTGAAGTAGCCCTAAGCAGAGGCAAGGAAAACACACTTTCTTTGGAAAGTATTCACCGAGCTTCCAAAAAACTCAGAGATTACGGAAAACTCAGCAAATATTTTGTCACCCTATCTTGTTGATACTTGGTAGGAAAAAGGTGTATACCAGTTGCGCTTGGCTGCACAAATTTTGTTCTGCTACGTCGAAGCATTCCTTTGCAGGATGACTTTGAATATTTAGGTTTTACTACATTTTCCCCTCTGGGATACATGCTTTTGAAAATCTAAATCAAACACGGTTTGTGCTAGCTGCTTGAAACTTGACTCACTGAATGAATTCTCATTGTGCTCTCTACGCTTTGTTACCGGTTTATGTACCCCTAAGCAGAGCAAAGAAAAATAGACTTTCATTTGAACGTGTTTGTAGAGCATCCACAGAACTCAAGAGTTTACTGGACTCTCAGCAAATGTTTTTTCACCCGATCTTGTTGAAACTTGGCAGCAAAAATGAGTATATGGGTTGCACTTGGCAGCCCAAATTTCGTAATCTTATGTTGAAGAGTTCCTTTGCAGGAACACCTTCAATTTTTAGGTTTAACTTCTTTTTTCCCTATGTGAATACATGCATTTGGAATGCTAAATCAAACACAGTTTGTGATACCTGTTTGAAACTTGGCTCACTCAATTAGTTCTCAGTGCACTCTCTATGCATTGTCCCCCGCTGAAGTATCCCCAAGCAGAGGCAAGGAAAATACGCTTTCTTATGTAAGTGTTTGCAGAGCTTCCACAAAACTCCCAAGTTTACTGGAATTTCAGCGAATATTTTTTCACTTGATCTTGTTGATCCTAGGTAAGAAAGATGAGTATACCAGTTGTATTTGCCTGCCAAAATTTCGTTCTTCTAAGTTGAAGCATCTGCTTTCAGGAAGATATTGGATTTGGGGGGTTTCTCTTCATTTTAACCTATAGGAATACATGCATTTGGAACTCTAAATCAAACACTGTTTGTGCTAGATGCTTGAAGCTTGACTCACTCAATTAGTTCCTGGTGTACTCTCTGTGCTTTGTTCCCTGTTGAAGTGGTCCTAAGTGGAGGCGAGGAACATACGCTTTCCTTAGAAAGCATTTACAGAGCTTCAACAGAGCTCCAAGTGAACTGGAATCTCTGCAAATATTTACTCACCTGATCTTGATGACCCTTGTCAGGAAAGATGAGTATACCAGTTGCACTTAGCTACCCAAATGTCGTTCTTCTAGGATGAAAAGTTCGTTTGCAGGAACACTTTGAATTTTTAGGTTTCACTTCACTTTTCCTTATAGGGACGTATGCATTTGGACTTATAAATCAAACACGGTTTATGCTAGCTGCTTGAAACTGAAACTCACTCAACTAGTTCTCAGTGCGATCTCTATGCTTTGTTTTCTGTTGAAGTAACCCTAAGCAGAGGCCAGGGAAAGAAACTTTCATTGGAAAGCATTTGCAGTGATTGCACAGAACTTTGAGTTTCCTGGAATCTCAGCAAATATTTTTTCACCCTAACTTGTTGTTAACTCGACAGGAAAGATAAGTAGACCGGTTGCATTTGGCTGCCCAAATTTAGATCTTCTAGGTTGAATAGTTGGTTAGCAGGAATACTTTGAAATTTTAGGTTTCACTTCATTTTGCCCTATAGGGATACATGCACATGGAACTCTAAATCAAACACGGTTTTTGCTGTGTGCTTGTAACTTGACTCATTCAACTAGTTCTCAGTGCACTCTCTATGCATTGTTCCCTGTTGAAGTAGCCCTAAGCAGAGGCAAGGAAAACACACTTTCTTTGGAAAGTATTCACCGAGCTTCCAAAAAACTCAGAGATTACGGAAAACTCAGCAAATATTTTGTCACCCTATCTTGTTGACACTTGGTAGGAAAAAGGTGTATACCAGTTGCGCTTGGCTGCACAAATTTTGTTCTGCTATGTTGAAGCATTCCTTTGCAGGATGACTTTGAATATTTAGGTTTTACTACATTTTCCCCTCTAGGGATACATGCTTTTGAAAATCTAAATCAAACACGGTTTGTGCTAGCTGCTTGAAACTTGACTCACTGAATGAATTCTCATTGTGCTCTCTACGCTTTGTTACCGGTTTATGTACCCCTAAGCAGAGCAAAGAAAAATAGACTTTCATTTGAACGTGTTTGTAGAGCATCCACAGAACTCAAGAGTTTACTGGACTCTCAGCAAATGTTTTTTCACCCGATCTTGTTGAAACTTGGCAGCAAAAATGAGTATATGGGTTGCACTTGGCAGCCCAAATTTCGTAATCTTATGTTGAAGAGTTCCTTTGCAGGAACACCTTGAATTTTTAGGTTTAACTTCTTTTTTCCCTATGTGAATACATGCATTTGGAATGCTAAATCAAACACAGTTTGTGATACCTGTTTGAAACTTGGCTCACTCAATTAGTTCTCAGTGCACTCTCTATGCATTGTCCCCCACTGAAGTATCCCCAAGCAGAGGCAAGGAAAATACGCTTTCTTATGTAAGTGTTTGCAGAGCTTCCACAAAACTCCCAAGTTTACTGGAATTTCAGCGAATATTTTTTTCACTTGATCTTGTTGATCCTAGGTAAGAAAGATGAGTATACCAGTTGCATTTGCCTGCCAAAATTTCGTTCTTCTAAGTTGAAGCATGTGCTTTCAGGAAGACATTGCATTTGGGGGGTTTCTCTTCATTTTAACCTATAGGAATACATGCATTTGGAACTCTAAATCAAACACTTTTTGTGCTAGCTGCTTGAAGCTTGACTCACTCAATTAGTTCCTGGTGTACTCTCTGTGCTTTGTTCCCTGTGGAAGTGGTCCTAAGTGGAGGCGAGGAACATACGCTTTCCTTAGAAAGCATTTACAGAGCTTCAACAGAGCTCCAAGTGAACTGGAATCTCTGCAAATATTTACTCACCTGATCTTGATGACCCTTGTCAGGAAAGATGAGTATACCAGTTGCACTTAGCTACCCAAATGTCGTTCTTCTAGGTTGAAAAGTTCGTTTGCAGGAACACTTTGAATTTTTAGGTTTCACTTCACTTTTCCTGATAGGGACGTATGCATTTGGACTTATAAATCAAACACGGTTTATGCTACCTGCTTGAAACTGAAACTCACTCAACTAGTTCTCAGTGCGATCTCTATGCTTTGTTTTCTGTTGAAGTAACCCTAAGCAGAGGCCAGGGAAAGAAACTTTCATTGGAAAGCATTTGCAGTGATTCCACAGAACTTTGAGTTTCCTGGAATCTCAGCAAATATTTTTTCACCCTAACTTGTTGTTAACTCGACAGGAAAGATAAGTAGACCGGTTGCATTTGGCTGCCCAAATTTAGATCTTCTAGGTTGAATAGTTGGTTTGCAGGAATACTTTGAAATTTTAGGTTTCACTTCATTTTCCCCTATAGGGATACATGCACATGGAACTCTAAATCAAACACGGTTTTTGCTGTGTGCTTGTAACTTGACTCATTCAACTAGTTCTCAGTGCACTCTCTATGCATTGTTCCCTGTTGAAGTAGCCCTAAGCAGAGGCAAGGAAAACACACTTTCTTTGGAAAGTATTCACCGAGCTTCCAAAAAACTCAGAGATTACGGAAACCTCAGCAAATATTTTGTCACCCTATCTTGTTGATACTTGGTAGGAAAAAGGTGTATACTAGTTGCGCTTGGCTGCACAAATTTTGTTCTGCTATGTTGAAGCATTCCTTTGCAGGATGACTTTGAATATTTAGGTTTTACTACATTTTCCCCTCTAGGGATACATGCTTTTGAAAATCTAAATCAAACACGGTTTGTGCTAGCTGCTTGAAACTTGACTCACTGAATGAATTCTCATTGTGCTCTCTACGCATTGTTACCGGTTTATGTACCCCTAAGCAGAGCAAAGAAAAATAGACTTTCATTTGAACGTGTTTGTAGAGCATCAACAGAACTCAAGAGTTTACTGGACTCTCAGCAAATGTTTTTTCACCCGATCTTGTTGAAACTTGGCAGCAAAAATGAGTATATGGGTTGCACTTGGCAGCCCAAATTTCGTAATCTTATGTTGAAGAGTTCCTTTGCAGGAACACCTTGAATTTTTAGGTTTAACTTCTTTTTTCCCTATGTGAATACATGCATTTGGAATGCTAAATCAAACACAGTTTGTGATACCTGTTTGAAACTTGGCTCACTCAATTAGTTCTCAGTGCACTCTCTATGCATTGTCCCCCGCTGAAGTATCCCCAAGCAGAGGCAAGGAAAATACGCTTTCTTATGTAAGTGTTTGCAGAGCTTCCAC
>NW_027288309.1:0-63022 GCF_047511675.1 Marmota flaviventris
GAACCCTAAAATGAAGTAGGGTTTGGCTAAGCTACTTTAAAAAAGACATAGTAACTAGTTCTCAGTGCACATAGAGAATGTTTTCTGCCTTGTGATGGATCCCTAAGTACAGGCAGGAAAATGCACTTTCAATTGAAAGCCTCCACAGGACTTTCGAGTTTACTGGAATATCAGCTACCATTTTGTCACCCAATCTTCTTGCTACTCTTCAAGAAAGATTTGTACTCCAGTTGGCACTTGGCTGCCAAATCTTGTTTTTCTAGGTTGAAGTGTTCTTTGGCAGGAACACGTTGAAATTTTAGTTGTCACTTCATGTTCCCCTATTGGAATACATGCATTTGGAACTCTAAATCAAACACAGTTTGTGCTAGTGGCTTGAATCTTTCCTCTCTCAATTAGTTCTAAGCTGGCTCTCTATGCATTGTTCCCTGTTGAAGTAGCCCTAAGCACAGGCAAGGAAAATACACTTCATTTGAAAGCATTTGTAGTACTTCCAGAGACTCCGAGTTGATGGGAATCTCAGCAAATATTTTTTCACCAGATCTTGTTGATACTTGGCAAGCAAGATGACTATACCAGTCGTACTTGGGCTGCCCAAATTTTGTCTTCTAGGTTGAAGTGTTCTGTGGCAGGAACACTTTGAATTTTTAGGTTTCACTTCATTTAGTCCTAGAGGGATACACGCACTTGGAACTCTAAATCATATTCAGTTTGTGCTAGCTTCTTGTAACTTTACTCAGTCAATTAGTTCTCATTGTGCTCTCTGTGCTTAGTTCCCTGATGAAGTAGACCTAAGCCAAGGCCGGAAAAATACACTTTCATTTGAAAGCATTTGTAGAACTTCCAAAGGACTCTGAGTTTACTGGAATCTCAGCAAATATTTTTTCACCCAATCTTGGGAATACTCATGAGGAAACATGAATATACCAGTTGAACTTGGCTGCCCAAATTTCGTTCTTCTATGTTGTAGCGTTCATTGGCAGGAATACATTGAATTCTTCAGTTTCACTTCGTTCTCCCTATGATTACAGGGCATTTGGAACTCTACCATCAAACAGGATTTCTGCTAGCTGCTTGAAACTTGACTCAGTCAATTAGTTATCAGTGCCCTCTCTATGCTTTGTTCCCTGTTTAAGTACCTGTAAGCAGAGCCCATGAAAATACACTTGCCTTTGAAAGCGTTTGCAGACCTTCCACAGAACTCTGATTTTACTGGAATTTCAGCGAATGTTTTCTCTCCCAATCTTGGTAATACTTGGCAAGGATTATCATTATACCCGTTGCACTTGGCTGCTGAAATTTCTTTCTTCAAGATTGAAGCGTTCGTTGGCTGTAACACTTTGAAGTTTAAGGGTTCACTTCGTTTTACCCTATAGGAATATGTGAATTTGGATCTCTAAATCAAACACGGTTTTTGCTAGCTGCTTAAAAATTGACTCAATCAATGAGTTCTAAGTGCGCTCTCTATGCTTTGTGCCCTTATGAAGTAGCCATTAGAATAGGCAAGACAAATACACTGTAATTTCAGCGTTGCAGAGCAACTGCAGAACTCTGAGTTTACTGGAATCTCAACAAATACTTTTTCAAACGATCTTTTTGATGATTGCTGGAAAGATGCGTATACCATTTGCACTTGACCATCCAAGTTTTGTTCTTTCAGGTTGTAGCATTCACTTTCAGGAACACTTTGTACTTTTAGGTGTCACTTCGTTTTCCCCTATAGGGATACATGCAATTTGGAAATCTAAATCAAACATGGTTTGTGCTAGCTGCTTGAAACTTGACTCAGTTATTTAGTTCTCAGTGTGTTCACTTTGCTTTTTGCTCTTTTGAATTTGCACTAAGCAGAGGCAAGGAAAATACACTTTCATTTGAATGCTTTTGCAGAGCTTCCACCAACTGGCATTTTACTGGAATTTCAGCAAATATTTTTTCACGCGATCTTGTAGATTCTCAGCAAGGATTTGAGTATACCAGTGGCACATGCCTGGCCAATTGTTTTTTTTTTTTCTTTTAGGTTGGAGCGTTCATTGGCAGCAATAGTTTGAATTTTTAGGTTTCACTTTCTTTTCCCTTACAGGGATACATGTTTTTGAAACTCTAAATCAAACACGGTTTGTGCTAGGTGCTTGAAACATGACCCACTCAATTCGTTCTCAGTGTGCTCTCTAGGCTTTGTTCCCTATGGAAGTTGTCCTAAGCAGAGGCAAGGAAAGTACACTTTCATTTGAAAGCATTTACACAGCGTCCACAGAACTCCGAATTTACGGGAATCTCAGCAAATATTTTTTCACCCGTTCTTGTTGATACTTGGCAGGAAACATGAGCATACCAGTTACACGTGGCTGCCCAAATTTCATTCTTGTATGTTGAAGGGTTCATTTATATATTTTTAGATTTCCCTTCATTTTTCCTTATAGGGATACATGCATTTGGAACCCTAAATGAAGTAGGGTTTGGGCTAGCTACTTTAAAAAAGACATAGTAAACTAGTTCTCAGTGCACATAGAGATGTTTTCTGCCTTGTTGATGGATCCCTAAGTACAGGCAAGGAAAATGCACTTTCAATTGAAAGCCTCCACAGGACTTCGAGTTTACTGGAATATCAGCTACCATTTTGTCACCCAATCTTCTTGCTACTCTTCAAGAAAGATTTGTACTCCAGTTGCACTTGGCTGCCCAAATCTTGTTTTTCTAGGTTGAAGTGTTCTTTGGCAGGAACACGTTGAAATTTTAGTTGTCACTTCATGTTCCCCTATTGGAATACATGCATTTGGAACTCTAAATCAAACACAGTTTGTGCTAGTGGCTTGAATCTTTCCTCTCTCAATTAGTTCTAAGCTGGCTCTCTATGCATTGTTCCCTGTTGAAGTAGCCCTAAGCACAGGCAAGGAAAATACACTTTCATTTGAAAGCATTTGTAGTACTTCCAGAGAACTCCGAGTTGATGGGAATCTCAGCAAATATTTTTTCACCAGATCTTGTTGATACTTGGCAAGCAAGATGACTATACCAGTCGTACTTGGCTGCCCAAATTTTGTTCTTCTAGGTTGAAGTGTTCTGTGGCAGGAACACTTTGAATTTTTAGGTTTCACTTCATTTAGTCCTAGAGGGATACACGCACTTGGAACTCTAAATCATATTCAGTTTGTGCTAGCTTCTTGTAACTTTACTCAGTCAATTAGTTCTCATTGTGCTCTCTGTGCTTAGTTCCCTGATGAAGTAGACCTAAGCCAAGGCCGGAAAAATACACTTTCATTTGAAAGCATTTGTAGAACTTCCAAAGGACTCTGAGTTTACTGGAATCTCAGCAAATATTTTTTCACCCAATCTTGGGAATACTCATGAGGAAACATGAATATACCAGTTGAACTTGGCTGCCCAAATTTCGTTCTTCTATGTTGTAGCGTTCATTGGCAGGAATACATTGAATTCTTCAGTTTCACTTCGTTCTCCCCTATAGGGATACAGGCATTTGGAACTCTACATCAAACAGGATTTCTGCTAGCTGCTTGAAACTTGACTCAGTCAATTAGTTATCAGTGCCCTCTCTATGCTTTGTTCCCTGTTTAAGTACCTGTAAGCAGAGCCCATGAAAATACACTTGCCTTTGAAAGCGTTTGCAGACCTTCCACAGAACTCTGATTTTACTGGAATTTCAGCGAATGTTTTTTCTCCCAATCTTGGTAATACTTGGCAAGGATTATCATTATACCCGTTGCACTTGGCTGCTGAAATTTCTTTCTTCAAGCTTGAAGCGTTCGTTGGCTGTAACACTTTGAAGTTTAAGGGTTCACTTCGTTTTACCCTATAGGAATATGTGAATTTGGATCTCTAAATCAAACACGGTTTTTGCTAGCTGCTTAAAAATTGACTCAATCAATGAGTTCTAAGTGCGCTCTCTATGCTTTGTGCCCTTATGAAGTAGCCATTAGAATAGGCAAGACAAATACACTGTAATTTCAGCGTTTGCAGAGCAACTGCAGAACTCTGAGTTTACTGGAATCTCAACAAATACTTTTTTCAAACGATCTTTTTGATGATTGCTGGAAAGATGCGTATACCATTTGCACTTGACCATCCAAGTTTTGTTCTTTCAGGTTGTAGCATTCACTTTCAGGAACACTTTGTACTTTTAGGTGTCACTTCGTTTTCCCCTATAGGGATACATGCAATTTGGAAATCTAAATCAAACATGGTTTGTGCTAGCTGCTTGAAACTTGACTCAGTTATTTAGTTCTCAGTGTGTTCACTTTGCTTTTTGCTCTTTTGAATTTGCACTAAGCAGAGGCAAGGAAAATACACTTTCATTTGAATGCTTTTGCAGAGCTTCCACCAACTGCAGTTGGACTGGAATTTCAGCAAATATTTTTTCACGCGATCTTGTAGATTCTCAGCAAGGATTTGAGTATACCAGTGGCACATGCCTGGCCAATTGTTTTTTTTTTTCTTTTAGGTTGGAGCGTTCATTGGCAGCAATAGTTTGAATTTTTAGGTTTCACTTTCTTTTCCCTTACAGGGATACATGTTTTTGAAACTCTAAATCAAACACGGTTTGTGCTAGGTGCTTGAAACATGACCCACTCAATTCGTTCTCAGTGTGCTCTCTAGGCTTTGTTCCCTATGGAAGTTGTCCTAAGCAGAGGCAAGGAAAGTACACTTTCATTTGAAAGCATTTACACAGCGTCCACAGAACTCCGAATTTACGGGAATCTCAGCAAATATTTTTTCACCCGTTCTTGTTGATACTTGGCAGGAAACATGAGCATACCAGTTACACGTGGCTGCCCAAATTTCATTCTTGTATGTTGAAGGGTTCATTTATATATTTTTAGATTTCCCTTCATTTTTCCTTATAGGGATACATGCATTTGGAACCCTAAATGAAGTAGGGTTTGGGCTAAGCTACTTTAAAAAAGACATAGTAAACTAGTTCTCAGTGCACATAGAGATGTTTTCTGCCTTGTTGATGGATCCCTAAGTACAGGCAAGGAAAATGCACTTTCAATTGAAAGCCTCCACAGGACTTCGAGTTTACTGGAATATCAGCTACCATTTTGTCACCCAATCTTCTTGCTACTCTTCAAGAAAGATTTGTACTCCAGTTGCACTTGGCTGCCCAAATCTTGTTTTTCTAGGTTGAAGTGTTCTTTGGCAGGAACACGTTGAAATTTTAGTTGTCACTTCATGTTCCCCTATTGGAATACATGCATTTGGAACTCTAAATCAAACACAGTTTGTGCTAGTGGCTTGAATCTTTCCTCTCTCAATTAGTTCTAAGCTGGCTCTCTATGCATTGTTCCCTGTTGAAGTAGCCCTAAGCACAGGCAAGGAAAATACACTTTCATTTGAAAGCATTTGTAGTACTTCCAGAGAACTCCGAGTTGATGGGAATCTCAGCAAATATTTTTTCACCAGATCTTGTTGATACTTGGCAAGCAAGATGACTATACCAGTCGTACTTGGCTGCCCAAATTTTGTTCTTCTAGGTTGAAGTGTTCTGTGGCAGGAACACTTTGAATTTTTAGGTTTCACTTCATTTAGTCCTAGAGGGATACACGCACTTGGAACTCTAAATCATATTCAGTTTGTGCTAGCTTCTTGTAACTTTACTCAGTCAATTAGTTCTCATTGTGCTCTCTGTGCTTAGTTCCCTGATGAAGTAGACCTAAGCCAAGGCCGGAAAAATACACTTTCATTTGAAAGCATTTGTAGAACTTCCAAAGGACTCTGAGTTTACTGGAATCTCAGCAAATATTTTTTCACCCAATCTTGGGAATACTCATGAGGAAACATGAATATACCAGTTGAACTTGGCTGCCCAAATTTCGTTCTTCTATGTTGTAGCGTTCATTGGCAGGAATACATTGAATTCTTCAGTTTCACTTCGTTCTCCCCTATAGGGATACAGGCATTTGGAACTCTACATCAAACAGGATTTCTGCTAGCTGCTTGAAACTTGACTCAGTCAATTAGTTATCAGTGCCCTCTCTATGCTTTGTTCCCTGTTTAAGTACCTGTAAGCAGAGCCCATGAAAATACACTTGCCTTTGAAAGCGTTTGCAGACCTTCCACAGAACTCTGATTTTACTGGAATTTCAGCGAATGTTTTTTCTCCCAATCTTGGTAATACTTGGCAAGGATTATCATTATACCCGTTGCACTTGGCTGCTGAAATTTCTTTCTTCAAGCTTGAAGCGTTCGTTGGCTGTAACACTTTGAAGTTTAAGGGTTCACTTCGTTTTACCCTATAGGAATATGTGAATTTGGATCTCTAAATCAAACACGGTTTTTGCTAGCTGCTTAAAAATTGACTCAATCAATGAGTTCTAAGTGCGCTCTCTATGCTTTGTGCCCTTATGAAGTAGCCATTAGAATAGGCAAGACAAATACACTGTAATTTCAGCGTTTGCAGAGCAACTGCAGAACTCTGAGTTTACTGGAATCTCAACAAATACTTTTTCAAACGATCTTTTTGATGATTGCTGGAAAGATGCGTATACCATTTGCACTTGACCATCCAAGTTTTGTTCTTTCAGGTTGTAGCATTCACTTTCAGGAACACTTTGTACTTTTAGGTGTCACTTCGTTTTCCCCTATAGGGATACATGCAATTTGGAAATCTAAATCAAACATGGTTTGTGCTAGCTGCTTGAAACTTGACTCAGTTATTTAGTTCTCAGTGTGTTCACTTTGCTTTTTGCTCTTTTGAATTTGCACTAAGCAGAGGCAAGGAAAATACACTTTCATTTGAATGCTTTTGCAGAGCTTCCACCAACTGGCATTTTACTGGAATTTCAGCAAATATTTTTTCACGCGATCTTGTAGATTCTCAGCAAGGATTTGAGTATACCAGTGGCACATGCCTGGCCAATTGTTTTTTTTTTTTCTTTTAGGTTGGAGCGTTCATTGGCAGCAATAGTTTGAATTTTTAGGTTTCACTTTCTTTTCCCTTACAGGGATACATGTTTTTGAAACTCTAAATCAAACACGGTTTGTGCTAGGTGCTTGAAACATGACCCACTCAATTCGTTCTCAGTGTGCTCTCTAGGCTTTGTTCCCTATGGAAGTTGTCCTAAGCAGAGGCAAGGAAAGTACACTTTCATTTGAAAGCATTTACACAGCGTCCACAGAACTCCGAATTTACGGGAATCTCAGCAAATATTTTTTCACCCGTTCTTGTTGATACTTGGCAGGAAACATGAGCATACCAGTTACACGTGGCTGCCCAAATTTCATTCTTGTATGTTGAAGGGTTCATTTATATATTTTTAGATTTCCCTTCATTTTTCCTTATAGGGATACATGCATTTGGAACCCTAAATGAAGTAGGGTTTGGGCTAGCTACTTTAAAAAAGACATAGTAAACTAGTTCTCAGTGCACATAGAGATGTTTTCTGCCTTGTTGATGGATCCCTAAGTACAGGCAAGGAAAATGCACTTTCAATTGAAAGCCTCCACAGGACTTCGAGTTTACTGGAATATCAGCTACCATTTTGTCACCCAATCTTCTTGCTACTCTTCAAGAAAGATTTGTACTCCAGTTGCACTTGGCTGCCCAAATCTTGTTTTTCTAGGTTGAAGTGTTCTTTGGCAGGAACACGTTGAAATTTTAGTTGTCACTTCATGTTCCCCTATTGGAATACATGCATTTGGAACTCTAAATCAAACACAGTTTGTGCTAGTGGCTTGAATCTTTCCTCTCTCAATTAGTTCTAAGCTGGCTCTCTATGCATTGTTCCCTGTTGAAGTAGCCCTAAGCACAGGCAAGGAAAATACACTTTCATTTGAAAGCATTTGTAGTACTTCCAGAGAACTCCGAGTTGATGGGAATCTCAGCAAATATTTTTTCACCAGATCTTGTTGATACTTGGCAAGCAAGATGACTATACCAGTCGTACTTGGCTGCCCAAATTTTGTTCTTCTAGGTTGAAGTGTTCTGTGGCAGGAACACTTTGAATTTTTAGGTTTCACTTCATTTAGTCCTAGAGGGATACACGCACTTGGAACTCTAAATCATATTCAGTTTGTGCTAGCTTCTTGTAACTTTACTCAGTCAATTAGTTCTCATTGTGCTCTCTGTGCTTAGTTCCCTGATGAAGTAGACCTAAGCCAAGGCCGGAAAAATACACTTTCATTTGAAAGCATTTGTAGAACTTCCAAAGGACTCTGAGTTTACTGGAATCTCAGCAAATATTTTTTCACCCAATCTTGGGAATACTCATGAGGAAACATGAATATACCAGTTGAACTTGGCTGCCCAAATTTCGTTCTTCTATGTTGTAGCGTTCATTGGCAGGAATACATTGAATTCTTCAGTTTCACTTCGTTCTCCCCTATAGGGATACAGGCATTTGGAACTCTACATCAAACAGGATTTCTGCTAGCTGCTTGAAACTTGACTCAGTCAATTAGTTATCAGTGCCCTCTCTATGCTTTGTTCCCTGTTTAAGTACCTGTAAGCAGAGCCCATGAAAATACACTTGCCTTTGAAAGCGTTTGCAGACCTTCCACAGAACTCTGATTTTACTGGAATTTCAGCGAATGTTTTTTCTCCCAATCTTGGTAATACTTGGCAAGGATTATCATTATACCCGTTGCACTTGGCTGCTGAAATTTCTTTCTTCAAGCTTGAAGCGTTCGTTGGCTGTAACACTTTGAAGTTTAAGGGTTCACTTCGTTTTACCCTATAGGAATATGTGAATTTGGATCTCTAAATCAAACACGGTTTTTGCTAGCTGCTTAAAAATTGACTCAATCAATGAGTTCTAAGTGCGCTCTCTATGCTTTGTGCCCTTATGAAGTAGCCATTAGAATAGGCAAGACAAATACACTGTAATTTCAGCGTTTGCAGAGCAACTGCAGAACTCTGAGTTTACTGGAATCTCAACAAATACTTTTTCAAACGATCTTTTTGATGATTGCTGGAAAGATGCGTATACCATTTGCACTTGACCATCCAAGTTTTGTTCTTTCAGGTTGTAGCATTCACTTTCAGGAACACTTTGTACTTTTAGGTGTCACTTCGTTTTCCCCTATAGGGATACATGCAATTTGGAAATCTAAATCAAACATGGTTTGTGCTAGCTGCTTGAAACTTGACTCAGTTATTTAGTTCTCAGTGTGTTCACTTTGCTTTTTGCTCTTTTGAATTTGCACTAAGCAGAGGCAAGGAAAATACACTTTCATTTGAATGCTTTTGCAGAGCTTCCACCAACTGGCATTTTACTGGAATTTCAGCAAATATTTTTTCACGCGATCTTGTAGATTCTCAGCAAGGATTTGAGTATACCAGTGGCACATGCCTGGCCAATTGTTTTTTTTTTTTCTTTTAGGTTGGAGCGTTCATTGGCAGCAATAGTTTGAATTTTTAGGTTTCACTTTCTTTTCCCTTACAGGGATACATGTTTTTGAAACTCTAAATCAAACACGGTTTGTGCTAGGTGCTTGAAACATGACCCACTCAATTCGTTCTCAGTGTGCTCTCTAGGCTTTGTTCCCTATGGAAGTTGTCCTAAGCAGAGGCAAGGAAAGTACACTTTCATTTGAAAGCATTTACACAGCGTCCACAGAACTCCGAATTTACGGGAATCTCAGCAAATATTTTTTCACCCGTTCTTGTTGATACTTGGCAGGAAACATGAGCATACCAGTTACACGTGGCTGCCCAAATTTCATTCTTGTATGTTGAAGGGTTCATTTATATATTTTTAGATTTCCCTTCATTTTTCCTTATAGGGATACATGCATTTGGAACCCTAAATGAAGTAGGGTTTGGGCTAGCTACTTTAAAAAAGACATAGTAAACTAGTTCTCAGTGCACATAGAGATGTTTTCTGCCTTGTTGATGGATCCCTAAGTACAGGCAAGGAAAATGCACTTTCAATTGAAAGCCTCCACAGGACTTCGAGTTTACTGGAATATCAGCTACCATTTTGTCACCCAATCTTCTTGCTACTCTTCAAGAAAGATTTGTACTCCAGTTGCACTTGGCTGCCCAAATCTTGTTTTTCTAGGTTGAAGTGTTCTTTGGCAGGAACACGTTGAAATTTTAGTTGTCACTTCATGTTCCCCTATTGGAATACATGCATTTGGAACTCTAAATCAAACACAGTTTGTGCTAGTGGCTTGAATCTTTCCTCTCTCAATTAGTTCTAAGCTGGCTCTCTATGCATTGTTCCCTGTTGAAGTAGCCCTAAGCACAGGCAAGGAAAATACACTTTCATTTGAAAGCATTTGTAGTACTTCCAGAGAACTCCGAGTTGATGGGAATCTCAGCAAATATTTTTTCACCAGATCTTGTTGATACTTGGCAAGCAAGATGACTATACCAGTCGTACTTGGCTGCCCAAATTTTGTTCTTCTAGGTTGAAGTGTTCTGTGGCAGGAACACTTTGAATTTTTAGGTTTCACTTCATTTAGTCCTAGAGGGATACACGCACTTGGAACTCTAAATCATATTCAGTTTGTGCTAGCTTCTTGTAACTTTACTCAGTCAATTAGTACTCATTGTGCTCTCTGTGCTTAGTTCCCTGATGAAGTAGACCTAAGCCAAGGCCGGAAAAATACACTTTCATTTGAAAGCATTTGTAGAACTTCCAAAGGACTCTGAGTTTACTGGAATCTCAGCAAATATTTTTTCACCCAATCTTGGGAATACTCATGAGGAAACATGAATATACCAGTTGAACTTGGCTGCCCAAATTTCGTTCTTCTATGTTGTAGCGTTCATTGGCAGGAATACATTGAATTCTTCAGTTTCACTTCGTTCTCCCCTATAGGGATACAGGCATTTGGAACTCTACATCAAACAGGATTTCTGCTAGCTGCTTGAAACTTGACTCAGTCAATTAGTTATCAGTGCCCTCTCTATGCTTTGTTCCCTGTTTAAGTACCTGTAAGCAGAGCCCATGAAAATACACTTGCCTTTGAAAGCGTTTGCAGACCTTCCACAGAACTCTGATTTTACTGGAATTTCAGCGAATGTTTTTTCTCCCAATCTTGGTAATACTTGGCAAGGATTATCATTATACCCGTTGCACTTGGCTGCTGAAATTTCTTTCTTCAAGCTTGAAGCGTTCGTTGGCTGTAACACTTTGAAGTTTAAGGGTTCACTTCGTTTTACCCTATAGGAATATGTGAATTTGGATCTCTAAATCAAACACGGTTTTTGCTAGCTGCTTAAAAATTGACTCAATCAATGAGTTCTAAGTGCGCTCTCTATGCTTTGTGCCCTTATGAAGTAGCCATTAGAATAGGCAAGACAAATACACTGTAATTTCAGCGTTTGCAGAGCAACTGCAGAACTCTGAGTTTACTGGAATCTCAACAAATACTTTTTCAAACGATCTTTTTGATGATTGCTGGAAAGATGCGTATACCATTTGCACTTGACCATCCAAGTTTTGTTCTTTCAGGTTGTAGCATTCACTTTCAGGAACACTTTGTACTTTTAGGTGTCACTTCGTTTTCCCCTATAGGGATACATGCAATTTGGAAATCTAAATCAAACATGGTTTGTGCTAGCTGCTTGAAACTTGACTCAGTTATTTAGTTCTCAGTGTGTTCACTTTGCTTTTTGCTCTTTTGAATTTGCACTAAGCAGAGGCAAGGAAAATACACTTTCATTTGAATGCTTTTGCAGAGCTTCCACCAACTGGCATTTTACTGGAATTTCAGCAAATATTTTTTCACGCGATCTTGTAGATTCTCAGCAAGGATTTGAGTATACCAGTGGCACATGCCTGGCCAATTGTTTTTTTTTTTCTTTTAGGTTGGAGCGTTCATTGGCAGCAATAGTTTGAATTTTTAGGTTTCACTTTCTTTTCCCTTACAGGGATACATGTTTTTGAAACTCTAAATCAAACACGGTTTGTGCTAGGTGCTTGAAACATGACCCACTCAATTCGTTCTCAGTGTGCTCTCTAGGCTTTGTTCCCTATGGAAGTTGTCCTAAGCAGAGGCAAGGAAAGTACACTTTCATTTGAAAGCATTTACACAGCGTCCACAGAACTCCGAATTTACGGGAATCTCAGCAAATATTTTTTCACCCGTTCTTGTTGATACTTGGCAGGAAACATGAGCATACCAGTTACACGTGGCTGCCCAAATTTCATTCTTGTATGTTGAAGGGTTCATTTATATATTTTTAGATTTCCCTTCATTTTTCCTTATAGGGATACATGCATTTGGAACCCTAAATGAAGTAGGGTTTGGGCTAGCTACTTTAAAAAAGACATAGTAAACTAGTTCTCAGTGCACATAGAGATGTTTTCTGCCTTGTTGATGGATCCCTAAGTACAGGCAAGGAAAATGCACTTTCAATTGAAAGCCTCCACAGGACTTCGAGTTTACTGGAATATCAGCTACCATTTTGTCACCCAATCTTCTTGCTACTCTTCAAGAAAGATTTGTACTCCAGTTGCACTTGGCTGCCCAAATCTTGTTTTTCTAGGTTGAAGTGTTCTTTGGCAGGAACACGTTGAAATTTTAGTTGTCACTTCATGTTCCCCTATTGGAATACATGCATTTGGAACTCTAAATCAAACACAGTTTGTGCTAGTGGCTTGAATCTTTCCTCTCTCAATTAGTTCTAAGCTGGCTCTCTATGCATTGTTCCCTGTTGAAGTAGCCCTAAGCACAGGCAAGGAAAATACACTTTCATTTGAAAGCATTTGTAGTACTTCCAGAGAACTCCGAGTTGATGGGAATCTCAGCAAATATTTTTTCACCAGATCTTGTTGATACTTGGCAAGCAAGATGACTATACCAGTCGTACTTGGCTGCCCAAATTTTGTTCTTCTAGGTTGAAGTGTTCTGTGGCAGGAACACTTTGAATTTTTAGGTTTCACTTCATTTAGTCCTAGAGGGATACACGCACTTGGAACTCTAAATCATATTCAGTTTGTGCTAGCTTCTTGTAACTTTACTCAGTCAATTAGTACTCATTGTGCTCTCTGTGCTTAGTTCCCTGATGAAGTAGACCTAAGCCAAGGCCAGAAAAATACACTTTCATTTGAAAGCATTTGTAGAACTTCCAAAGGACTCTGAGTTTACTGGAATCTCAGCAAATATTTTTTCACCCAATCTTGGGAATACTCATGAGGAAACATGAATATACCAGTTGAACTTGGCTGCCCAAATTTCGTTCTTCTATGTTGTAGCGTTCATTGGCAGGAATACATTGAATTCTTCAGTTTCACTTCGTTCTCCCCTATAGGGATACAGGCATTTGGAACTCTACATCAAACAGGATTTCTGCTAGCTGCTTGAAACTTGACTCAGTCAATTAGTTATCAGTGCCCTCTCTCTGCTTTGTTCCCTGTTTAAGTACCTGTAAGCAGAGCCCATGAAAATACACTTGCCTTTGAAAGCGTTTGCAGACCTTCCACAGAACTCTGATTTTACTGGAATTTCAGCGAATGTTTTTTCTCCCAATCTTGGTAATACTTGGCAAGGATTATCATTATACCCGTTGCACTTGGCTGCTGAAATTTCTTTCTTCAAGCTTGAAGCGTTCGTTGGCTGTAACACTTTGAAGTTTAAGGGTTCACTTCGTTTTACCCTATAGGAATATGTGAATTTGGATCTCTAAATCAAACACGGTTTTTGCTAGCTGCTTAAAAATTGACTCAATCAATGAGTTCTAAGTGCGCTCTCTATGCTTTGTGCCCTTATGAAGTAGCCATTAGAATAGGCAAGACAAATACACTGTAATTTCAGCGTTTGCAGAGCAACTGCAGAACTCTGAGTTTACTGGAATCTCAACAAATACTTTTTCAAACGATCTTTTTGATGATTGCTGGAAAGATGCGTATACCATTTGCACTTGACCATCCAAGTTTTGTTCTTTCAGGTTGTAGCATTCACTTTCAGGAACACTTTGTACTTTTAGGTGTCACTTCGTTTTCCCCTATAGGGATACATGCAATTTGGAAATCTAAATCAAACATGGTTTGTGCTAGCTGCTTGAAACTTGACTCAGTTATTTAGTTCTCAGTGTGTTCACTTTGCTTTTTGCTCTTTTGAATTTGCACTAAGCAGAGGCAAGGAAAATACACTTTCATTTGAATGCTTTTGCAGAGCTTCCACCAACTGGCATTTTACTGGAATTTCAGCAAATATTTTTTCACGCGATCTTGTAGATTCTCAGCAAGGATTTGAGTATACCAGTGGCACATGCCTGGCCAATTGTTTTTTTTTTTCTTTTAGGTTGGAGCGTTCATTGGCAGCAATAGTTTGAATTTTTAGGTTTCACTTTCTTTTCCCTTACAGGGATACATGTTTTTGAAACTCTAAATCAAACACGGTTTGTGCTAGGTGCTTGAAACATGACCCACTCAATTCGTTCTCAGTGTGCTCTCTAGGCTTTGTTCCCTATGGAAGTTGTCCTAAGCAGAGGCAAGGAAAGTACACTTTCATTTGAAAGCATTTACACAGCGTCCACAGAACTCCGAATTTACGGGAATCTCAGCAAATATTTTTTCACCCGTTCTTGTTGATACTTGGCAGGAAACATGAGCATACCAGTTACACGTGGCTGCCCAAATTTCATTCTTGTATGTTGAAGGGTTCATTTATATATTTTTAGATTTCCCTTCATTTTTCCTTATAGGGATACATGCATTTGGAACCCTAAATGAAGTAGGGTTTGGGCTAGCTACTTTAAAAAAGACATAGTAAACTAGTTCTCAGTGCACATAGAGATGTTTTCTGCCTTGTTGATGGATCCCTAAGTACAGGCAAGGAAAATGCACTTTCAATTGAAAGCCTCCACAGGACTTCGAGTTTACTGGAATATCAGCTACCATTTTGTCACCCAATCTTCTTGCTACTCTTCAAGAAAGATTTGTACTCCAGTTGCACTTGGCTGCCCAAATCTTGTTTTTCTAGGTTGAAGTGTTCTTTGGCAGGAACACGTTGAAATTTTAGTTGTCACTTCATGTTCCCCTATTGGAATACATGCATTTGGAACTCTAAATCAAACACAGTTTGTGCTAGTGGCTTGAATCTTTCCTCTCTCAATTAGTTCTAAGCTGGCTCTCTATGCATTGTTCCCTGTTGAAGTAGCCCTAAGCACAGGCAAGGAAAATACACTTTCATTTGAAAGCATTTGTAGTACTTCCAGAGAACTCCGAGTTGATGGGAATCTCAGCAAATATTTTTTCACCAGATCTTGTTGATACTTGGCAAGCAAGATGACTATACCAGTCGTACTTGGCTGCCCAAATTTTGTTCTTCTAGGTTGAAGTGTTCTGTGGCAGGAACACTTTGAATTTTTAGGTTTCACTTCATTTAGTCCTAGAGGGATACACGCACTTGGAACTCTAAATCATATTCAGTTTGTGCTAGCTTCTTGTAACTTTACTCAGTCAATTAGTACTCATTGTGCTCTCTGTGCTTAGTTCCCTGATGAAGTAGACCTAAGCCAAGGCCGGAAAAATACACTTTCATTTGAAAGCATTTGTAGAACTTCCAAAGGACTCTGAGTTTACTGGAATCTCAGCAAATATTTTTTCACCCAATCTTGGGAATACTCATGAGGAAACATGAATATACCAGTTGAACTTGGCTGCCCAAATTTCGTTCTTCTATGTTGTAGCGTTCATTGGCAGGAATACATTGAATTCTTCAGTTTCACTTCGTTCTCCCCTATAGGGATACAGGCATTTGGAACTCTACATCAAACAGGATTTCTGCTAGCTGCTTGAAACTTGACTCAGTCAATTAGTTATCAGTGCCCTCTCTCTGCTTTGTTCCCTGTTTAAGTACCTGTAAGCAGAGCCCATGAAAATACACTTGCCTTTGAAAGCGTTTGCAGACCTTCCACAGAACTCTGATTTTACTGGAATTTCAGCGAATGTTTTTTCTCCCAATCTTGGTAATACTTGGCAAGGATTATCATTATACCCGTTGCACTTGGCTGCTGAAATTTCTTTCTTCAAGCTCGAAGCGTTCGTTGGCTGTAACACTTTGAAGTTTAAGGGTTCACTTCGTTTTACCCTATAGGAATATGTGAATTTGGATCTCTAAATCAAACACGGTTTTTGCTAGCTGCTTAAAAATTGACTCAATCAATGAGTTCTAAGTGCACTCTCTATGCTTTGTGCCCTTATGAAGTAGCCATTAGGATAGGCAAGACAAATACACTGTAATTTCAGCGTTTGCAGAGCAACTGCAGAACTCTGAGTTTACTGGAATCTCAACAAATACTTTTTCAAACGATCTTTTTGATGATTGCTGGAAAGATGCGTATACCATTTGCACTTGACCATCCAAGTTTTGTTCTTTCAGGTTGTAGCATTCACTTTCAGGAACACTTTGTAGTTTTAGGTGTCACTTCGTTTTCCCCTATAGGGATACATGCAATTTGGAAATCTAAATCAAACATGGTTTGTGCTAGCTGCTTGAAACTTGACTCAGTTATTTAGTTCTCAGTGTGTTCACTTTGCTTTTTGCTCTTTTGAATTTGCACTAAGCAGAGGCAAGGAAAATACACTTTCATTTGAATGCTTTTGCAGAGCTTCCACCAACTGGCATTTTACTGGAATTTCAGCAAATATTTTTTCACGCGATCTTGTAGATTCTCAGCAAGGATTTGAGTATACCAGTGGCACATGCCTGGCCAATTGTTTTTTTTTTCTTTTAGGTTGGAGCGTTCATTGGCAGCAATAGTTTGAATTTTTAGGTTTCACTTTCTTTTCCCTTACAGGGATACATGTTTTTGAAACTCTAAATCAAACACGGTTTGTGCTAGGTGCTTGAAACATGACCCACTCAATTCGTTCTCAGTGTGCTCTCTAGGCTTTGTTCCCTATGGAAGTTGTCCTAAGCAGAGGCAAGGAAAGTACACTTTCATTTGAAAGCATTTACACAGCGTCCACAGAACTCCGAATTTACGGGAATCTCAGCAAATATTTTTTCACCCGTTCTTGTTGATACTTGGCAGGAAACATGAGCATACCAGTTACACGTGGCTGCCCAAATTTCATTCTTGTATGTTGAAGGGTTCATTTATATATTTTTAGATTTCCCTTCATTTTTCCTTATAGGGATACATGCATTTGGAACCCTAAATGAAGTAGGGTTTGGGCTAGCTACTTTAAAAAAGACATAGTAAACTAGTTCTCAGTGCACATAGAGATGTTTTCTGCCTTGTTGATGGATCCCTAAGTACAGGCAAGGAAAATGCACTTTCAATTGAAAGCCTCCACAGGACTTCGAGTTTACTGGAATATCAGCTACCATTTTGTCACCCAATCTTCTTGCTACTCTTCAAGAAAGATTTGTACTCCAGTTGCACTTGGCTGCCCAAATCTTGTTTTTCTAGGTTGAAGTGTTCTTTGGCAGGAACACGTTGAAATTTTAGTTGTCACTTCATGTTCCCCTATTGGAATACATGCATTTGGAACTCTAAATCAAACACAGTTTGTGCTAGTGGCTTGAATCTTTCCTCTCTCAATTAGTTCTAAGCTGGCTCTCTATGCATTGTTCCCTGTTGAAGTAGCCCTAAGCACAGGCAAGGAAAATACACTTTCATTTGAAAGCATTTGTAGTACTTCCAGAGAACTCCGAGTTGATGGGAATCTCAGCAAATATTTTTTCACCAGATCTTGTTGATACTTGGCAAGCAAGATGACTATACCAGTCGTACTTGGCTGCCCAAATTTTGTTCTTCTAGGTTGAAGTGTTCTGTGGCAGGAACACTTTGAATTTTTAGGTTTCACTTCATTTAGTCCTAGAGGGATACACGCACTTGGAACTCTAAATCATATTCAGTTTGTGCTAGCTTCTTGTAACTTTACTCAGTCAATTAGTACTCATTGTGCTCTCTGTGCTTAGTTCCCTGATGAAGTAGACCTAAGCCAAGGCCAGAAAAATACACTTTCATTTGAAAGCATTTGTAGAACTTCCAAAGGACTCTGAGTTTACTGGAATCTCAGCAAATATTTTTTCACCCAATCTTGGGAATACTCATGAGGAAACATGAATATACCAGTTGAACTTGGCTGCCCAAATTTCGTTCTTCTATGTTGTAGCGTTCATTGGCAGGAATACATTGAATTCTTCAGTTTCACTTCGTTCTCCCCTATAGGGATACAGGCATTTGGAACTCTACATCAAACAGGATTTCTGCTAGCTGCTTGAAACTTGACTCAGTCAATTAGTTATCAGTGCCCTCTCTATGCTTTGTTCCCTGTTTAAGTACCTGTAAGCAGAGCCCATGAAAATACACTTGCCTTTGAAAGCGTTTGCAGACCTTCCACAGAACTCTGATTTTACTGGAATTTCAGCGAATGTTTTTTCTCCCAATCTTGGTAATACTTGGCAAGGATTATCATTATACCCGTTGCACTTGGCTGCTGAAATTTCTTTCTTCAAGATTGAAGCGTTCGTTGGCTGTAACACTTTGAAGTTTAAGGGTTCACTTCGTTTTACCCTATAGGAATATGTGAATTTGGATCTCTAAATGAAACACGGTTTTTGCTAGCTGCTTAAAAATTGACTCAATCAATGAGTTCTAAGTGCGCTCTCTATGCTTTGTGCCCTTATGAAGTAGCCATTAGAATAGGCAAGACAAATACACTGTAATTTCAGCGTTTGCAGAGCAACTGCAGAACTCTGAGTTTACTGGAATCTCAACAAATACTTTTTCAAACGATCTTTTTGATGATTGCTGGAAAGATGCGTATACCATTTGCACTTGACCATCCACGTTTTGTTCTTTCAGGTTGTAGCATTCACTTTCAGGAACACTTTGTACTTTTAGGTGTCACTTCGTTTTCCCCTATAGGGATACATGCAATTTGGAAATCTAAATCAAACATGGTTTGTGCTAGCTGCTTGAAACTTGACTCAGTTATTTAGTTCTCAGTGTGTTCACTTTGCTTTTTGCTCTTTTGAATTTGCACTAAGCAGAGGCAAGGAAAATACACTTTCATTTGAATGCTTTTGCAGAGCTTCCACCAACTGGCATTTTACTGGAATTTCAGCAAATATTTTTTCACGCGATCTTGTAGATTCTCAGCAAGGATTTGAGTATACCAGTGGCACATGCCTGGCCAATTGTTTTTTTTTTTCTTTTAGGTTGGAGCGTTCATTGGCAGCAATAGTTTGAATTTTTAGGTTTCACTTTCTTTTCCCTTACAGGGATACATGTTTTTGAAACTCTAAATCAAACACGGTTTGTGCTAGGTGCTTGAAACATGACCCACTCAATTCGTTCTCAGTGTGCTCTCTAGGCTTTGTTCCCTATGGAAGTTGTCCTAAGCAGAGGCAAGGAAAGTACACTTTCATTTGAAAGCATTTACACAGCGTCCACAGAACTCCGAATTTACGGGAATCTCAGCAAATATTTTTTCACCCGTTCTTGTTGATACTTGGCAGGAAACATGAGCATACCAGTTACACGTGGCTGCCCAAATTTCATTCTTGTATGTTGAAGGGTTCATTTATATATTTTTAGATTTCCCTTCATTTTTCCTTATAGGGATACATGCATTTGGAACCCTAAATGAAGTAGGGTTTGGGCTAGCTACTTTAAAAAAGACATAGTAAACTAGTTCTCAGTGCACATAGAGATGTTTTCTGCCTTGTTGATGGATCCCTAAGTACAGGCAAGGAAAATGCACTTTCAATTGAAAGCCTCCACAGGACTTCGAGTTTACTGGAATATCAGCTACCATTTTGTCACCCAATCTTCTTGCTACTCTTCAAGAAAGATTTGTACTCCAGTTGCACTTGGCTGCCCAAATCTTGTTTTTCTAGGTTGAAGTGTTCTTTGGCAGGAACACGTTGAAATTTTAGTTGTCACTTCATGTTCCCCTATTGGAATACATGCATTTGGAACTCTAAATCAAACACAGTTTGTGCTAGTGGCTTGAATCTTTCCTCTCTCAATTAGTTCTAAGCTGGCTCTCTATGCATTGTTCCCTGTTGAAGTAGCCCTAAGCACAGGCAAGGAAAATACACTTTCATTTGAAAGCATTTGTAGTACTTCCAGAGAACTCCGAGTTGATGGGAATCTCAGCAACTATTTTTTCACCAGATCTTGTTGATACTTGGCAAGCAAGATGACTATACCAGTCGTACTTGGCTGCCCAAATTTTGTTCTTCTAGGTTGAAGTGTTCTGTGGCAGGAACACTTTGAATTTTTAGGTTTCACTTCATTTAGTCCTAGAGGGATACACGCACTTGGAACTCTAAATCATATTCAGTTTGTGCTAGCTTCTTGTAACTTTACTCAGTCAATTAGTACTCATTGTGCTCTCTGTGCTTAGTTCCCTGATGAAGTAGACCTAAGCCAAGGCCGGAAAAATACACTTTCATTTGAAAGCATTTGTAGAACTTCCAAAGGACTCTGAGTTTACTGGAATCTCAGCAAATATTTTTTCACCCAATCTTGGGAATACTCATGAGGAAACATGAATATACCAGTTGAACTTGGCTGCCCAAATTTCGTTCTTCTATGTTGTAGCGTTCATTGGCAGGAATACATTGAATTCTTCAGTTTCACTTCGTTCTCCCCTATAGGGATACAGGCATTTGGAACTCTACATCAAACAGGATTTCTGCTAGCTGCTTGAAACTTGACTCAGTCAATTAGTTATCAGTGCCCTCTCTATGCTTTGTTCCCTGTTTAAGTACCTGTAAGCAGAGCCCATGAAAATACACTTGCCTTTGAAAGCGTTTGCAGACCTTCCACAGAACTCTGATTTTACTGGAATTTCAGCGAATGTTTTTTCTCCCAATCTTGGTAATACTTGGCAAGGATTATCATTATACCCGTTGCACTTGGCTGCTGAAATTTCTTTCTTCAAGCTCGAAGCGTTCGTTGGCTGTAACACTTTGAAGTTTAAGGGTTCACTTCGTTTTACCCTATAGGAATATGTGAATTTGGATCTCTAAATCAAACACGGTTTTTGCTAGCTGCTTAAAAATTGACTCAATCAATGAGTTCTAAGTGCACTCTCTATGCTTTGTGCCCTTATGAAGTAGCCATTAGGATAGGCAAGACAAATACACTGTAATTTCAGCGTTTGCAGAGCAACTGCAGAACTCTGAGTTTACTGGAATCTCAACAAATACTTTTTCAAACGATCTTTTTGATGATTGCTGGAAAGATGCGTATACCATTTGCACTTGACCATCCAAGTTTTGTTCTTTCAGGTTGTAGCATTCACTTTCAGGAACACTTTGTAGTTTTAGGTGTCACTTCGTTTTCCCCTATAGGGATACATGCAATTTGGAAATCTAAATCAAACATGGTTTGTGCTAGCTGCTTGAAACTTGACTCAGTTATTTAGTTCTCAGTGTGTTCACTTTGCTTTTTGCTCTTTTGAATTTGCACTAAGCAGAGGCAAGGAAAATACACCTTTCATTTGAATGCTTTTGCAGAGCTTCCACCAACTGGCATTTTTACTGGAATTTCAGCAAATTATTTTTTCACGCGATCTTGTAGATTCTCAGCAAGGATTTGAGTATACCAGTGGCACATGCCTGGCCAATTGTTTTTTTTTTCTTTTAGGTTGGAGCGTTCATTGGCAGCAATAGTTTGAATTTTTAGGTTTCACTTTCTTTTCCCTTACAGGGATACATGTTTTGAAACTCTAAATCAAACACGGTTTGTGCTAGGTGCTTGAAACATGACCCACTCAATTCGTTCTCAGTGTGCTCTCTAGGCTTTGTTCCCTATGGAAGTTGTCCTAAGCAGAGGCAAGGAAAGTACACTTTCATTTGAAAGCATTTACACAGCGTCCACAGAACTCCGAATTTACGGGAATCTCAGCAAATATTTTTTCACCCGTTCTTGTTGATACTTGGCAGGAAACATGAGCATACCAGTTACACGTGGCTGCCCAAATTTCATTCTTGTATGTTGAAGGGTTCATTTATATATTTTTAGATTTCCCTTCATTTTTCCTTATAGGGATACATGCATTTGGAACCTAAATGAAGTAGGGTTTGGGCTAGCTACTTTAAAAAGACATAGTAAACTAGTTCTCAGTGCACATAGAGATGTTTTCTGCCTTGTTGATGGATCCCTAAGTACAGGCAAGGAAAATGCACTTTCAATTGAAAGCCTCCACAGGACTTCGAGTTTACTGGAATATCAGCTACCATTTTGTCACCCAATCTTCTTGCTACTCTTCAAGAAAGATTTGTACTCCAGTTGCACTTGGCTGCCCAAATCTTGTTTTTCTAGGTTGAAGTGTTCTTTGGCAGGAACACGTTGAAATTTTAGTTGTCACTTCATGTTCCCCTATTGGAATACATGCATTTGGAACTCTAAATCAAACACAGTTTGTGCTAGTGCTTGAATCTTTCCTCTCTCAATTAGTTCTAAGCTGGCTCTCTATGCATTGTTCCTGTTGAAGTAGCCCTAAGCACAGGCAAGGAAAAATACACTTTCATTTGAAAGCATTTGTAGTACTTCCAGAGAACTCCGAGTTGATGGGAATCTCAGCAAATATTTTTCACCAGATCTTGTTGATACTTGGCAAGCAAGATGACTATACCAGTCGTACTTGGCTGCCCAAATTTTGTTCTTCTAGGTTGAAGTGTTTCTGTGGCAGGAACACTTTGAATTTTTAGGTTTCACTTCATTTAGTCCTAGAGGGATACACGCACTTGGAACTCTAAATCATATTCAGTTTGTGCTAGCTTCTTGTAACTTTACTCAGTCAATTAGTACTCATTGTGCTCTCTGTGCTTAGTTCCCTGATGAAGTAGACCTAAGCCAAGGCCAGAAAAATACACTTTCATTTGAAAGCATTTGTAGAACTTCCAAAGGACTCTGAGTTTACTGGAATCTCAGCAAATATTTTTTTCACCCAATCTTGGGAATACTCATGAGGAAACATGAATATACCAGTTGAACTTGGCTGCCCAAATTTCGTTCTTCTATGTTGTAGCGTTCATTGGCAGGAATACATTGAATTCTTCAGTTTCACTTCGTTCTCCCCTATAGGGATACAGGCATTTGGAACTCTACATCAAACAGGATTTCTGCTAGCTGCTTGAAACTTGACTCAGTCAATTAGTTATCAGTGCCCTCTCTATGCTTTGTTCCCTGTTTAAGTACCTGTAAGCAGAGCCCATGAAAATACACTTGCCTTTGAAAGCGTTTGCAGACCTTCCACAGAACTCTGATTTTACTGGAATTTCAGCGAATGTTTTTTCTCCCAATCTTGGTAATACTTGGCAAGGATTATCATTATACCCGTTGCACTTGGCTGCTGAAATTTCTTTCTTCAAGCTTGAAGCGTTCGTTGGCTGTAACACTTTGAAGTTTAAGGGTTCACTTCGTTTTACCCTATAGGAATATGTGAATTTGGATCTCTAAATCAAACACGGTTTTTGCTAGCTGCTTAAAAATTGACTCAATCAATGAGTTCTAAGTGCGCTCTCTATGCTTTGTGCCCTTATGAAGTAGCCATTAGAATAGGCAAGACAAATACACTGTAATTTCAGCGTTTGCAGAGCAACTGCAGAACTCTGAGTTTACTGGAATCTCAACAAATACTTTTTCAAACGATCTTTTTGATGATTGCTGGAAAGATGCGTATACCATTTGCACTTGACCATCCAAGTTTTGTTCTTTCAGGTTGTAGCATTCACTTTCAGGAACACTTTGTACTTTTAGGTGTCACTTCGTTTTCCCCTATAGGGATACATGCAATTTGGAAATCTAAATCAAACATGGTTTGTGCTAGCTGCTTGAAACTTGACTCAGTTATTTAGTTCTCAGTGTGTTCACTTTGCTTTTTGCTCTTTTGAATTTGCACTAAGCAGAGGCAAGGAAAATACACTTTCATTTGAATGCTTTTGCAGAGCTTCCACCAACTGGCATTTTACTGGAATTTCAGCAAATATTTTTTCACGCGATCTTGTAGATTCTCAGCAAGGATTTGAGTATACCAGTGGCACATGCCTGGCCAATTGTTTTTTTTTTCTTTTAGGTTGAGCGTTCATTGGCAGCAATAGTTTGAATTTTTAGGTTTCACTTTCTTTTCCCTTACAGGGATACATGTTTTTGAAACTCTAAATCAAACACGGTTTGTGCTAGGTGCTTGAAACATGACCCACTCAATTCGTTCTCAGTGTGCTCTCTAGGCTTTGTTCCCTATGGAAGTTGTCCTAAGCAGAGGCAAGAAAGTACACTTTCATTTGAAAGCATTTACACAGCGTCCACAGAACTCCGAATTTACGGGAATCTCAGCAAATATTTTTTCACCCGTTCTTGTTGATACTTGGCAGGAAACATGAGCATACCAGTTACACGTGGCTGCCCAAATTTCATTCTTGTATGTTGAAGGTTCATTTATATATTTTTAGATTTCCCTTCATTTTTCCTTATAGGGATACATGCATTTGGAACCCTAAATGAAGTAGGGTTTGGGCTAGCTACTTTAAAAAAGACATAGTAAACTAGTTCTCAGTGCACATAGAGATGTTTTCTGCCTTGTTGATGGATCCCTAAGTACAGGCAAGGAAAATGCACTTTCAATTGAAAGCCTCCACAGGACTTCGAGTTTACTGGAATATCAGCTACCATTTTGTCACCCAATCTTCTTGCTACTCTTCAAGAAAGATTTGTACTCCAGTTGCACTTGGCTGCCCAAATCTTGTTTTTCTAGGTTGAAGTGTTCTTTGGCAGGAACACGTTGAAATTTTAGTTGTCACTTCATGTTCCCCTATTGGAATACATGCATTTGGAACTCTAAATCAAACACAGTTTGTGCTAGTGGCTTGAATCTTTCCTCTCTCAATTAGTTCTAAGCTGGCTCTCTATGCATTGTTCCCTGTTGAAGTAGCCCTAAGCACAGGCAAGGAAAATACACTTTCATTTGAAAGCATTTGTAGTACTTCCAGAGAACTCCGAGTTGATGGGAATCTCAGCAAATATTTTTTCACCAGATCTTGTTGATACTTGGCAAGCAAGATGACTATACCAGTCGTACTTGGCTGCCCAAATTTTGTTCTTCTAGGTTGAAGTGTTCTGTGGCAGGAACACTTTGAATTTTTAGGTTTCACTTCATTTAGTCCTAGAGGGATACACGCACTTGGAACTCTAAATCATATTCAGTTTGTGCTAGCTTCTTGTAACTTTACTCAGTCAATTAGTACTCATTGTGCTCTCTGTGCTTAGTTCCCTGATGAAGTAGACCTAAGCCAAGGCCGAAAAATACACTTTCATTTGAAAGCATTTGTAGAACTTCCAAAGGACTCTGAGTTTACTGGAATCTCAGCAAATATTTTTTCACCCAATCTTGGGAATACTCATGAGGAAACTGAATATACCAGTTGAACTTGGCTGCCCAAATTTCGTTCTTCTATGTTGTAGCGTTCATTGGCAGGAATACATTGAATTCTTCAGTTTCACTTCGTTCTCCCCTATAGGGATACAGGCATTTGGAACTCTACATCAAACAGATTTCTGCTAGCTGCTTGAAACTTGACTCAGTCAATTAGTTATCAGTGCCCTCTCTATGCTTTGTTCCCTGTTTAAGTACCTGTAAGCAGAGCCCATGAAAATACACTTGCCTTTGAAAGCGTTTGCAGACCTTCCACAGAACTCTGATTTTACTGGAATTTCAGCGAATGTTTTTTCTCCCAATCTTGGTAATACTTGGCAAGGATTATCATTATACCCGTTGCACTTGGCTGCTGAAATTTCTTTCTTCAAGCTTGAAGCGTTCGTTGGCTGTAACACTTTGAAGTTTAAGGGTTCACTTCGTTTTACCCTATAGGAATATGTGAATTTGGATCTCTAAATCAAACACGGTTTTTGCTAGCTGCTTAAAAATTGACTCAATCAATGAGTTCTAAGTGCGCTCTCTATGCTTTGTGCCCTTATGACATTAGAATAGGCAAGACAAATACACTGTAATTTCAGCGTTTGCAGAGCAACTGCAGAACTCTGAGTTTACTGGAATCTCAACAAATACTTTTTCAAACGATCTTTTTGATGATTGCTGGAAAGATGCGTATACCATTTGCACTTGACCATCCAAGTTTTGTTCTTTCAGGTTGTAGCATTCACTTTCAGGAACACTTTGTACTTTTAGGTGTCACTTCGTTTTCCCCTATAGGGATACATGCAATTTGGAAATCTAAATCAAACATGGTTTGTGCTAGCTGCTTGAAACTTGACTCAGTTATTTAGTTCTCAGTGTGTTCACTTTGCTTTTTGCTCTTTTGAATTTGCACTAAGCAGAGGCAAGGAAAATACACTTTCATTTGAATGCTTTTGCAGAGCTTCCAAAACTGGCATTTTACTGGAATTTCAGCAAATATTTTTTCACGCGATCTTGTAGATTCTCAGCAAGGATTTGAGTATACCAGTGGCACATGCCTGGCCAATTGTTTTTTTTTTCTTTTAGGTTGGAGCGTTCATTGGCAGCAATAGTTTGAATTTTTAGGTTTCACTTTCTTTTCCCTTACAGGGATACAAGTTTTTGAAACTCTAAATCAAACACGGTTTGTGCTAGGTGCTTGAAACATGACCCACTCAATTCGTTCTCAGTGTGCTCTCTAGGCTTTGTTCCCTATGGAAGTTGTCCTAAGCAGAGGCAAGGAAAGTACACTTTCATTTGAAAGCATTTACACAGCGTCCACAGAACTCCGAATTTACGGGAATCTCAGCAAATATTTTTTCACCGTTCTTGTTGATACTTGGCAGGAAACATGAGCATACCAGTTACACGTGGCTGCCCAATTTCATTCTTGTATGTTGAAGGGTTCATTTATATATTTTTAGATTTCACTTCATTTTTCCTTATAGGGATACATGCATTTGGAACCCTAAATGAAGTAGGGTTTGGGCTAGCTACTTTAAAAAAGACATAGTAAACTAGTTCTCAGTGCACATAGAGATGTTTTCTGCCTTGTTGATGGATCCCTAAGTACAGGCAAGGAAAATGCACTTTCAATTGAAAGCCTCCACAGGACTTCGAGTTTACTGGAATATCAGCTACCATTTTGTCACCCAATCTTCTTGCTACTCTTCAAGAAAGATTTGTACTCCAGTTGCACTTGGCTGCCCAAATCTTGTTTTTCTAGGTTGAAGTGTTCTTTGGCAGGAACACGTTGAAATTTTTAGTTGTCACTTCATGTTCCCCTATTGGAATACATGCATTTGGAACTCTAAATCAAACACAGTTTGTGCTAGTGGCTTGAATCTTTCCTCTCTCAATTAGTTCTAAGCTGGCTCTCTATGCATTGTTCCCTGTTGAAGTAGCCCTAAGCACAGGCAAGGAAAATACACTTCATTTGAAAGCATTTGTAGTACTTCCAGAGAACTCCGAGTTGATGGGAATCTCAGCAACTATTTTTTCACACAGATCTTGTTGATACTTGGCAAGCAAGATGACTATACCAGTCGTACTTGGCTGCCCAAATTTTGTTCTTCTAGGTTGAAGTGTTTCTGTGGCAGGAACACTTTGAATTTTTAGGTTTCACTTCATTTAGTCCTAGAGGGATACACGCACTTGGAACTCTAAATCATATTCAGTTTGTGCTAGCTTCTTGTAACTTTACTCAGTCAATTAGTTCTCATTGTGCTCTCTGTGCTTAGTTCCCTGATGAAGTAGACCTAAGCCAAGGGCCGGAAAAATACACTTTCATTTGAAAGCATTTGTAGAACTTCCAAAGGACTCTGAGTTTACTGGAATCTCAGCAAATATTTTTCACCCAATCTTGGGAATACTCATGAGGAAACATGAATATACCAGTTGAACTTGGCTGCCCAAATTTCGTTCTTCTATGTTGTAGCGTTCATTGGCAGGAATACATTGAATTCTTCAGTTTCACTTCGTTCTCCCCTATAGGGATACAGGCATTTGGAACTCTACATCAAACAGGATTTCTGCTAGCTGCTTGAAACTTGACTCAGTCAATTAGTTATCAGTGCCCTCTCTCTGCTTTGTTCCCTGTTTAAGTACCTGTAAGCAGAGCCCATGAAAATACACTTGCCTTTGAAAGCGTTTGCAGACCTTCCACAGAACTCTGATTTTACTGGAATTTCAGCGAATGTTTTTTCTCCCAATCTTGGTAATACTTGGCAAGGATTATCATTATACCCGTTGCACTTGGCTGCTGAAATTTCTTTCTTCAAGCTTGAAGCGTTCGTTGGCTGTAACACTTTGAAGTTTAAGGGTTCACTTCGTTTTACCCTATAGGAATATGTGAATTTGGATCTCTAAATCAAACACGGTTTTTGCTAGCTGCTTAAAAATTGACTCAATCAATGAGTTCTAAGTGCGCTCTCTATGCTTTGTGCCCTTATGAAGTAGCCATTAGAATAGGCAAGACAAATACACTGTAATTTCAGCGTTTGCAGAGCAACTGCAGAACTCTGAGTTTACTGGAATCTCAACAAATACTTTTTCAAACGATCTTTTTGATGATTGCTGGAAAGATGCGTATACCATTTGCACTTGACCATCCAAGTTTTGTTCTTTCAGGTTGTAGCATTCACTTTCAGGAACACTTTGTACTTTTAGGTGTCACTTCGTTTTCCCCTATAGGGATACATGCAATTTGGAAATCTAAATCAAACATGGTTTGTGCTAGCTGCTTGAAACTTGACTCAGTTATTTAGTTCTCAGTGTGTTCACTTTGCTTTTTGCTCTTTTGAATTTGCACTAAGCAGAGGCAAGGAAAATACACTTTCATTTGAATGCTTTTGCAGAGCTTCCACCAACTGGCATTTTACTGGAATTTCAGCAAATATTTTTTCACGCGATCTTGTAGATTCTCAGCAAGGATTTGAGTATACCAGTGGCACATGCCTGGCCAATTGTTTTTTTTTTTCTTTTAGGTTGGAGCGTTCATTGGCAGCAATAGTTTGAATTTTTTAGGTTTCACTTTCTTTTCCCTTACAGGGATACATGTTTTTGAAACTCTAAATCAAACACGGTTTGTGCTAGGTGCTTGAAACATGACCCACTCAATTCGTTCTCAGTGTGCTCTCTAGGCTTTGTTCCCTATGGAAGTTGTCCTAAGCAGAGGCAAGAAAGTACACTTTCATTTGAAAGCATTTACACAGCGTCCACAGAACTCCGAATTTACGGGAATCTCAGCAAATATTTTTTCACCCGTTCTTGTTGATACTTGGCAGGAAACATGAGCATACCAGTTACACGTGGCTGCCCAAATTTCATTCTTGTATGTTGAAGGGTTCATTTATATATTTTTAGATTTCCCTTCATTTTTCCTTATAGGGATACATGCATTTGGAACCCTAAATGAAGTAGGGTTTGGGCTAGCTACTTAAAAAAAGACATAGTAAACTAGTTCTCAGTGCACATAGAGATGTTTTCTGCCTTGTTGATGGATCCCTAAGTACAGGCAAGGAAAATGCACTTTCAATTGAAAGCCTCCACAGGACTTCGAGTTTACTGGAATATCAGCTACCATTTTGTCACCCAATCTTCTTGCTACTCTTCAAGAAAGATTTGTACTCCAGTTGCACTTGGCTGCCCAAATCTTGTTTTTCTAGGTTGAAGTGTTCTTTGGCAGGAACACGTTGAAATTTTAGTTGTCACTTCATGTTCCCCTATTGGAATACATGCATTTGGAACTCTAAATCAAACACAGTTTGTGCTAGTGGCTTGAATCTTTCCTCTCTCAATTAGTTCTAAGCTGGCTCTCTATGCATTGTTCCCTGTTGAAGTAGCCCTAAGCACAGGCAAGGAAAATACACTTTCATTTGAAAGCATTTGTAGTACTTCCAGAGAACTCCGAGTTGATGGGAATCTCAGCAACTATTTTTTCACCAGATCTTGTTGATACTTGGCAAGCAAGATGACTATACCAGTCGTACTTGGCTGCCCAAATTTTGTTCTTCTAGGTTGAAGTGTTCTGTGGCAGGAACACTTTGAATTTTTAGGTTTCACTTCATTTAGTCCTAGAGGGATACACGCACTTGGAACTCTAAATCATATTCAGTTTGTGCTAGCTTCTTGTAACTTTACTCAGTCAATTAGTTCTCATTGTGCTCTCTGTGCTTAGTTCCCTGATGAAGTAGACCTAAGCCAAGGCCGGAAAAATACACTTTCATTTGAAAGCATTTGTAGAACTTCCAAAGGACTCTGAGTTTACTGGAATCTCAGCAAATATTTTTCACCCAAATCTTGGGAATACTCATGAGGAAACATGAATATACCAGTTGAACTTGGCTGCCCAAATTTCGTTCTTCTATGTTGTAGCGTTCATTGGCAGGAATACATTGAATTCTTCAGTTTCACTTCGTTCTCCCCTATAGGGATACAGGCATTTGGAACTCTACATCAAACAGGATTTCTGCTAGCTGCTTGAAACTTGACTCAGTCAATTAGTTATCAGTGCCCTCTCTCTGCTTTGTTCCCTGTTTAAGTACCTGTAAGCAGAGCCCATGAAAATACACTTGCCTTTGAAAGCGTTTGCAGACCTTCCACAGAACTCTGATTTTACTGGAATTTCAGCGAATGTTTTTCTCCCAATCTTGGTAATACTTGGCAAGGATTATCATTATACCCGTTGCACTTGGCTGCTGAAATTTCTTTCTTCAAGCTTGAAGCGTTCGTTGGCTGTAACACTTTGAAGTTTAAGGGTTCACTTCGTTTTACCTATAGGAATATGTGAATTTGGATCTCTAAATCAAACACGGTTTTTGCTAGCTGCTTAAAAATTGACTCAATCAATGAGTTCTAAGTGCGCTCTCTATGCTTTGTGCCCTTATGAAGTAGCCATTAGAATAGGCAAGACAAATACACTGTAATTTCAGCGTTTGCAGAGCAACTGCAGAACTCTGAGTTTACTGGAATCTCAACAAATACTTTTTCAAACGATCTTTTTGATGATTGCTGGAAAGATGCGTATACCATTTGCACTTGACCATCCAAGTTTTGTTCTTTCAGGTTGTAGCATTCACTTTCAGGAACACTTTGTACTTTTAGGTGTCACTTCGTTTTCCCCTATAGGGATACATGCAATTTGGAAATCTAAATCAAACATGGTTTGTGCTAGCTGCTTGAAACTTGACTCAGTTATTTAGTTCTCAGTGTGTTCACTTTGCTTTTTGCTCTTTTGAATTTGCACTAAGCAGAGGCAAGGAAAATACACTTTCATTTGAATGCTTTTGCAGAGCTTCCACCAACTGGCATTTTACTGGAATTTCAGCAAATATTTTTTCACGCGATCTTGTAGATTCTCAGCAAGGATTTGAGTATACCAGTGGCACATGCCTGGCCAATTGTTTTTTTTTTTCTTTTAGGTTGGAGCGTTCATTGGCAGCAATAGTTTGAATTTTTAGGTTTCACTTTCTTTTCCCTTACAGGGATACATGTTTTTGAAACTCTAAATCAAACACGGTTTGTGCTAGGTGCTTGAAACATGACCCACTCAATTCGTTCTCAGTGTGCTCTCTAGGCTTTGTTCCCTATGGAAGTTGTCCTAAGCAGAGGCAAGGAAAGTACACTTTCATTTGAAAGCATTTACACAGCGTCCACAGAACTCCGAATTTACGGGAATCTCAGCAAATATTTTTTCACCCGTTCTTGTTGATACTTGGCAGGAAACATGAGCATACCAGTTACACGTGGCTGCCCAAATTTCATTCTTGTATGTTGAAGGGTTCATTTATATATTTTTAGATTTCCCTTCATTTTTCCTTATAGGGATACATGCATTTGGAACCCTAAATGAAGTAGGGTTTGGGCTAGCTACTTTAAAAAAGACATAGTAAACTAGTTCTCAGTGCACATAGAGATGTTTTCTGCCTTGTTGATGGATCCCTAAGTACAGGCAAGGAAAATGCACTTTCAATTGAAAGCCTCCACAGGACTTCGAGTTTACTGGAATATCAGCTACCATTTTGTCACCCAATCTTCTTGCTACTCTTCAAGAAAGATTTGTACTCCAGTTGCACTTGGCTGCCCAAATCTTGTTTTTCTAGGTTGAAGTGTTCTTTGGCAGGAACACGTTGAAATTTTAGTTGTCACTTCATGTTCCCCTATTGGAATACATGCATTTGGAACTCTAAATCAAACACAGTTTGTGCTAGTGGCTTGAATCTTTCCTCTCTCAATTAGTTCTAAGCTGGCTCTCTATGCATTGTTCCCTGTTGAAGTAGCCCTAAGCACAGGCAAGGAAAATACACTTTCATTTGAAAGCATTTGTAGTACTTCCAGAGAACTCCGAGTTGATGGGAATCTCAGCAACTATTTTTTCACCAGATCTTGTTGATACTTGGCAAGCAAGATGACTATACCAGTCGTACTTGGCTGCCCAAATTTTGTTCTTCTAGGTTGAAGTGTTCTGTGGCAGGAACACTTTGAATTTTTAGGTTTCACTTCATTTAGTCCTAGAGGGATACACGCACTTGGAACTCTAAATCATATTCAGTTTGTGCTAGCTTCTTGTAACTTTACTCAGTCAATTAGTACTCATTGTGCTCTCTGTGCTTAGTTCCCTGATGAAGTAGACCTAAGCCAAGGCCAGAAAAATACACTTTCATTTGAAAGCATTTGTAGAACTTCCAAAGGACTCTGAGTTTACTGGAATCTCAGCAAATATTTTTTCACCCAATCTTGGGAATACTCATGAGGAAACATGAATATACCAGTTGAACTTGGCTGCCCAAATTTCGTTCTTCTATGTTGTAGCGTTCATTGGCAGGAATACATTGAATTCTTCAGTTTCACTTCGTTCTCCCCTATAGGGATACAGGCATTTGGAACTCTACATCAAACAGGATTTCTGCTAGCTGCTTGAAACTTGACTCAGTCAATTAGTTATCAGTGCCCTCTCTATGCTTTGTTCCCTGTTTAAGTACCTGTAAGCAGAGCCCATGAAAATACACTTGCCTTTGAAAGCGTTTGCAGACCTTCCACAGAACTCTGATTTTACTGGAATTTCAGCGAATGTTTTTTCTCCCAATCTTGGTAATACTTGGCAAGGATTATCATTATACCCGTTGCACTTGGCTGCTGAAATTTCTTTCTTCAAGCTTGAAGCGTTCGTTGGCTGTAACACTTTGAAGTTTAAGGGTTCACTTCGTTTTACCCTATAGGAATATGTGAATTTGGATCTCTAAATCAAACACGGTTTTTGCTAGCTGCTTAAAAATTGACTCAATCAATGAGTTCTAAGTGCGCTCTCTATGCTTTGTGCCCTTATGAAGTAGCCATTAGAATAGGCAAGACAAATACACTGTAATTTCAGCGTTTGCAGAGCAACTGCAGAACTCTGAGTTTACTGGAATCTCAACAAATACTTTTTCAAACGATCTTTTTGATGATTGCTGGAAAGATGCGTATACCATTTGCACTTGACCATCCAAGTTTTGTTCTTTCAGGTTGTAGCATTCACTTTCAGGAACACTTTGTACTTTTAGGTGTCACTTCGTTTTCCCCTATAGGGATACATGCAATTTGGAAATCTAAATCAAACATGGTTTGTGCTAGCTGCTTGAAACTTGACTCAGTTATTTAGTTCTCAGTGTGTTCACTTTGCTTTTTGCTCTTTTGAATTTGCACTAAGCAGAGGCAAGGAAAATACACTTTCATTTGAATGCTTTTGCAGAGCTTCCACCAACTGGCATTTTACTGGAATTTCAGCAAATATTTTTTCACGCGATCTTGTAGATTCTCAGCAAGGATTTGAGTATACCAGTGGCACATGCCTGGCCAATTGTTTTTTTTTTTCTTTTAGGTTGGAGCGTTCATTGGCAGCAATAGTTTGAATTTTTAGGTTTCACTTTCTTTTCCCTTACAGGGATACATGTTTTTGAAACTCTAAATCAAACACGGTTTGTGCTAGGTGCTTGAAACATGACCCACTCAATTCGTTCTCAGTGTGCTCTCTAGGCTTTGTTCCCTATGGAAGTTGTCCTAAGCAGAGGCAAGGAAAGTACACTTTCATTTGAAAGCATTTACACAGCGTCCACAGAACTCCGAATTTACGGGAATCTCAGCAAATATTTTTTCACCCGTTCTTGTTGATACTTGGCAGGAAACATGAGCATACCAGTTACACGTGGCTGCCCAAATTTCATTCTTGTATGTTGAAGGGTTCATTTATATATTTTTAGATTTCCCTTCATTTTTCCTTATAGGGATACATGCATTTGGAACCCTAAATGAAGTAGGGTTTGGGCTAGCTACTTTAAAAAAGACATAGTAAACTAGTTCTCAGTGCACATAGAGATGTTTTCTGCCTTGTTGATGGATCCCTAAGTACAGGCAAGGAAAATGCACTTTCAATTGAAAGCCTCCACAGGACTTCGAGTTTACTGGAATATCAGCTACCATTTTGTCACCCAATCTTCTTGCTACTCTTCAAGAAAGATTTGTACTCCAGTTGCACTTGGCTGCCCAAATCTTGTTTTTCTAGGTTGAAGTGTTCTTTGGCAGGAACACGTTGAAATTTTAGTTGTCACTTCATGTTCCCCTATTGGAATACATGCATTTGGAACTCTAAATCAAACACAGTTTGTGCTAGTGGCTTGAATCTTTCCTCTCTCAATTAGTTCTAAGCTGGCTCTCTATGCATTGTTCCCTGTTGAAGTAGCCCTAAGCACAGGCAAGGAAAATACACTTTCATTTGAAAGCATTTGTAGTACTTCCAGAGAACTCCGAGTTGATGGGAATCTCAGCAAATATTTTTTCACCAGATCTTGTTGATACTTGGCAAGCAAGATGACTATACCAGTCGTACTTGGCTGCCCAAATTTTGTTCTTCTAGGTTGAAGTGTTCTGTGGCAGGAACACTTTGAATTTTTAGGTTTCACTTCATTTAGTCCTAGAGGGATACACGCACTTGGAACTCTAAATCATATTCAGTTTGTGCTAGCTTCTTGTAACTTTACTCAGTCAATTAGTTCTCATTGTGCTCTCTGTGCTTAGTTCCCTGATGAAGTAGACCTAAGCCAAGGCCAGAAAAATACACTTTCATTTGAAAGCATTTGTAGAACTTCCAAAGGACTCTGAGTTTACTGGAATCTCAGCAAATATTTTTTCACCCAATCTTGGGAATACTCATGAGGAAACATGAATATACCAGTTGAACTTGGCTGCCCAAATTTCGTTCTTCTATGTTGTAGCGTTCATTGGCAGGAATACATTGAATTCTTCAGTTTCACTTCGTTCTCCCCTATAGGGATACAGGCATTTGGAACTCTACATCAAACAGGATTTCTGCTAGCTGCTTGAAACTTGACTCAGTCAATTAGTTATCAGTGCCCTCTCTATGCTTTGTTCCCTGTTTAAGTACCTGTAAGCAGAGCCCATGAAAATACACTTGCCTTTGAAAGCGTTTGCAGACCTTCCACAGAACTCTGATTTTACTGGAATTTCAGCGAATGTTTTTTCTCCCAATCTTGGTAATACTTGGCAAGGATTATCATTATACCCGTTGCACTTGGCTGCTGAAATTTCTTTCTTCAAGCTTGAAGCGTTCGTTGGCTGTAACACTTTGAAGTTTAAGGGTTCACTTCGTTTTACCCTATAGGAATATGTGAATTTGGATCTCTAAATCAAACACGGTTTTTGCTAGCTGCTTAAAAATTGACTCAATCAATGAGTTCTAAGTGCGCTCTCTATGCTTTGTGCCCTTATGAAGTAGCCATTAGAATAGGCAAGACAAATACACTGTAATTTCAGCGTTTGCAGAGCAACTGCAGAACTCTGAGTTTACTGGAATCTCAACAAATACTTTTTCAAACGATCTTTTTGATGATTGCTGGAAAGATGCGTATACCATTTGCACTTGACCATCCAAGTTTTGTTCTTTCAGGTTGTAGCATTCACTTTCAGGAACACTTTGTACTTTTAGGTGTCACTTCGTTTTCCCCTATAGGGATACATGCAATTTGGAAATCTAAATCAAACATGGTTTGTGCTAGCTGCTTGAAACTTGACTCAGTTATTTAGTTCTCAGTGTGTTCACTTTGCTTTTTGCTCTTTTGAATTTGCACTAAGCAGAGGCAAGGAAAATACACTTTCATTTGAATGCTTTTGCAGAGCTTCCACCAACTGGCATTTTACTGGAATTTCAGCAAATATTTTTTCACGCGATCTTGTAGATTCTCAGCAAGGATTTGAGTATACCAGTGGCACATGCCTGGCCAATTGTTTTTTTTTTTCTTTTAGGTTGGAGCGTTCATTGGCAGCAATAGTTTGAATTTTTAGGTTTCACTTTCTTTTCCCTTACAGGGATACATGTTTTTGAAACTCTAAATCAAACACGGTTTGTGCTAGGTGCTTGAAACATGACCCACTCAATTCGTTCTCAGTGTGCTCTCTAGGCTTTGTTCCCTATGGAAGTTGTCCTAAGCAGAGGCAAGGAAAATACACTTTCATTTGAAAGCATTTACACAGCGTCCACAGAACTCCGAATTTACGGGAATCTCAGCAAATATTTTTTCACCCGTTCTTGTTGATACTTGGCAGGAAACATGAGCATACCAGTTACACGTGGCTGCCCAAATTTCATTCTTGTATGTTGAAGGGTTCATTTATATATTTTTAGATTTCCCTTCATTTTTCCTTATAGGGATACATGCATTTGGAACCCTAAATGAAGTAGGGTTTGGGCTAGCTACTTTAAAAAAGACATAGTAAACTAGTTCTCAGTGCACATAGAGATGTTTTCTGCCTTGTTGATGGATCCCTAAGTACAGGCAAGGAAAATGCACTTTCAATTGAAAGCCTCCACAGGACTTCGAGTTTACTGGAATATCAGCTACCATTTTGTCACCCAATCTTCTTGCTACTCTTCAAGAAAGATTTGTACTCCAGTTGCACTTGGCTGCCCAAATCTTGTTTTTCTAGGTTGAAGTGTTCTTTGGCAGGAACACGTTGAAATTTTAGTTGTCACTTCATGTTCCCCTATTGGAATACATGCATTTGGAACTCTAAATCAAACACAGTTTGTGCTAGTGGCTTGAATCTTTCCTCTCTCAATTAGTTCTAAGCTGGCTCTCTATGCATTGTTCCCTGTTGAAGTAGCCCTAAGCACAGGCAAGGAAAATACACTTTCATTTGAAAGCATTTGTAGTACTTCCAGAGAACTCCGAGTTGATGGGAATCTCAGCAAATATTTTTTCACCAGATCTTGTTGATACTTGGCAAGCAAGATGACTATACCAGTCGTACTTGGCTGCCCAAATTTTGTTCTTCTAGGTTGAAGTGTTCTGTGGCAGGAACACTTTGAATTTTTAGGTTTCACTTCATTTAGTCCTAGAGGGATACACGCACTTGGAACTCTAAATCATATTCAGTTTGTGCTAGCTTCTTGTAACTTTACTCAGTCAATTAGTTCTCATTGTGCTCTCTGTGCTTAGTTCCCTGATGAAGTAGACCTAAGCCAAGGCCAGAAAAATACACTTTCATTTGAAAGCATTTGTAGAACTTCCAAAGGACTCTGAGTTTACTGGAATCTCAGCAAATATTTTTTCACCCAATCTTGGGAATACTCATGAGGAAACATGAATATACCAGTTGAACTTGGCTGCCCAAATTTCGTTCTTCTATGTTGTAGCGTTCATTGGCAGGAATACATTGAATTCTTCAGTTTCACTTCGTTCTCCCCTATAGGGATACAGGCATTTGGAACTCTACATCAAACAGGATTTCTGCTAGCTGCTTGAAACTTGACTCAGTCAATTAGTTATCAGTGCCCTCTCTATGCTTTGTTCCCTGTTTAAGTACCTGTAAGCAGAGCCCATGAAAATACACTTGCCTTTGAAAGCGTTTGCAGACCTTCCACAGAACTCTGATTTTACTGGAATTTCAGCGAATGTTTTTTCTCCCAATCTTGGTAATACTTGGCAAGGATTATCATTATACCCGTTGCACTTGGCTGCTGAAATTTCTTTCTTCAAGCTTGAAGCGTTCGTTGGCTGTAACACTTTGAAGTTTAAGGGTTCACTTCGTTTTACCCTATAGGAATATGTGAATTTGGATCTCTAAATCAAACACGGTTTTTGCTAGCTGCTTAAAAATTGACTCAATCAATGAGTTCTAAGTGCGCTCTCTATGCTTTGTGCCCTTATGAAGTAGCCATTAGAATAGGCAAGACAAATACACTGTAATTTCAGCGTTTGCAGAGCAACTGCAGAACTCTGAGTTTACTGGAATCTCAACAAATACTTTTTCAAACGATCTTTTTGATGATTGCTGGAAAGATGCGTATACCATTTGCACTTGACCATCCAAGTTTTGTTCTTTCAGGTTGTAGCATTCACTTTCAGGAACACTTTGTACTTTTAGGTGTCACTTCGTTTTCCCCTATAGGGATACATGCAATTTGGAAATCTAAATCAAACATGGTTTGTGCTAGCTGCTTGAAACTTGACTCAGTTATTTAGTTCTCAGTGTGTTCACTTTGCTTTTTGCTCTTTTGAATTTGCACTAAGCAGAGGCAAGGAAAATACACTTTCATTTGAATGCTTTTGCAGAGCTTCCACCAACTGGCATTTTACTGGAATTTCAGCAAATATTTTTTCACGCGATCTTGTAGATTCTCAGCAAGGATTTGAGTATACCAGTGGCACATGCCTGGCCAATTGTTTTTTTTTTCTTTTAGGTTGGAGCGTTCATTGGCAGCAATAGTTTGAATTTTTAGGTTTCACTTTCTTTTCCCTTACAGGGATACATGTTTTTGAAACTCTAAATCAAACACGGTTTGTGCTAGGTGCTTGAAACATGACCCACTCAATTCGTTCTCAGTGTGCTCTCTAGGCTTTGTTCCCTATGGAAGTTGTCCTAAGCAGAGGCAAGGAAAGTACACTTTCATTTGAAAGCATTTACACAGCGTCCACAGAACTCCGAATTTACGGGAATCTCAGCAAATATTTTTTCACCCGTTCTTGTTGATACTTGGCAGGAAACATGAGCATACCAGTTACACGTGGCTGCCCAAATTTCATTCTTGTATGTTGAAGGGTTCATTTATATATTTTTAGATTTCCCTTCATTTTTCCTTATAGGGATACATGCATTTGGAACCCTAAATGAAGTAGGGTTTGGGCTAGCTACTTTAAAAAAGACATAGTAAACTAGTTCTCAGTGCACATAGAGATGTTTTCTGCCTTGTTGATGGATCCCTAAGTACAGGCAAGGAAAATGCACTTTCAATTGAAAGCCTCCACAGGACTTCGAGTTTACTGGAATATCAGCTACCATTTTGTCACCCAATCTTCTTGCTACTCTTCAAGAAAGATTTGTACTCCAGTTGCACTTGGCTGCCCAAATCTTGTTTTTCTAGGTTGAAGTGTTCTTTGGCAGGAACACGTTGAAATTTTAGTTGTCACTTCATGTTCCCCTATTGGAATACATGCATTTGGAACTCTAAATCAAACACAGTTTGTGCTAGTGGCTTGAATCTTTCCTCTCTCAATTAGTTCTAAGCTGGCTCTCTATGCATTGTTCCCTGTTGAAGTAGCCCTAAGCACAGGCAAGGAAAATACACTTTCATTTGAAAGCATTTGTAGTACTTCCAGAGAACTCCGAGTTGATGGGAATCTCAGCAAATATTTTTTCACCAGATCTTGTTGATACTTGGCAAGCAAGATGACTATACCAGTCGTACTTGGCTGCCCAAATTTTGTTCTTCTAGGTTGAAGTGTTCTGTGGCAGGAACACTTTGAATTTTTAGGTTTCACTTCATTTAGTCCTAGAGGGATACACGCACTTGGAACTCTAAATCATATTCAGTTTGTGCTAGCTTCTTGTAACTTTACTCAGTCAATTAGTACTCATTGTGCTCTCTGTGCTTAGTTCCCTGATGAAGTAGACCTAAGCCAAGGCCAGAAAAATACACTTTCATTTGAAAGCATTTGTAGAACTTCCAAAGGACTCTGAGTTTACTGGAATCTCAGCAAATATTTTTTCACCCAATCTTGGGAATACTCATGAGGAAACATGAATATACCAGTTGAACTTGGCTGCCCAAATTTCGTTCTTCTATGTTGTAGCGTTCATTGGCAGGAATACATTGAATTCTTCAGTTTCACTTCGTTCTCCCCTATAGGGATACAGGCATTTGGAACTCTACATCAAACAGGATTTCTGCTAGCTGCTTGAAACTTGACTCAGTCAATTAGTTATCAGTGCCCTCTCTATGCTTTGTTCCCTGTTTAAGTACCTGTAAGCAGAGCCCATGAAAATACACTTGCCTTTGAAAGCGTTTGCAGACCTTCCACAGAACTCTGATTTTACTGGAATTTCAGCGAATGTTTTTTCTCCCAATCTTGGTAATACTTGGCAAGGATTATCATTATACCCGTTGCACTTGGCTGCTGAAATTTCTTTCTTCAAGCTTGAAGCGTTCGTTGGCTGTAACACTTTGAAGTTTAAGGGTTCACTTCGTTTTACCCTATAGGAATATGTGAATTTGGATCTCTAAATCAAACACGGTTTTTGCTAGCTGCTTAAAAATTGACTCAATCAATGAGTTCTAAGTGCGCTCTCTATGCTTTGTGCCCTTATGAAGTAGCCATTAGAATAGGCAAGACAAATACACTGTAATTTCAGCGTTTGCAGAGCAACTGCAGAACTCTGAGTTTACTGGAATCTCAACAAATACTTTTTCAAACGATCTTTTTGATGATTGCTGGAAAGATGCGTATACCATTTGCACTTGACCATCCAAGTTTTGTTCTTTCAGGTTGTAGCATTCACTTTCAGGAACACTTTGTACTTTTAGGTGTCACTTCGTTTTCCCCTATAGGGATACATGCAATTTGGAAATCTAAATCAAACATGGTTTGTGCTAGCTGCTTGAAACTTGACTCAGTTATTTAGTTCTCAGTGTGTTCACTTTGCTTTTTGCTCTTTTGAATTTGCACTAAGCAGAGGCAAGGAAAATACACTTTCATTTGAATGCTTTTGCAGAGCTTCCACCAACTGGCATTTTACTGGAATTTCAGCAAATATTTTTTCACGCGATCTTGTAGATTCTCAGCAAGGATTTGAGTATACCAGTGGCACATGCCTGGCCAATTGTTTTTTTTTTTCTTTTAGGTTGGAGCGTTCATTGGCAGCAATAGTTTGAATTTTTAGGTTTCACTTTCTTTTCCCTTACAGGGATACATGTTTTTGAAACTCTAAATCAAACACGGTTTGTGCTAGGTGCTTGAAACATGACCCACTCAATTCGTTCTCAGTGTGCTCTCTAGGCTTTGTTCCCTATGGAAGTTGTCCTAAGCAGAGGCAAGGAAAGTACACTTTCATTTGAAAGCATTTACACAGCGTCCACAGAACTCCGAATTTACGGGAATCTCAGCAAATATTTTTTCACCCGTTCTTGTTGATACTTGGCAGGAAACATGAGCATACCAGTTACACGTGGCTGCCCAAATTTCATTCTTGTATGTTGAAGGGTTCATTTATATATTTTTAGATTTCCCTTCATTTTTCCTTATAGGGATACATGCATTTGGAACCCTAAATGAAGTAGGGTTTGGGCTAGCTACTTTAAAAAAGACATAGTAAACTAGTTCTCAGTGCACATAGAGATGTTTTCTGCCTTGTTGATGGATCCCTAAGTACAGGCAAGGAAAATGCACTTTCAATTGAAAGCCTCCACAGGACTTCGAGTTTACTGGAATATCAGCTACCATTTTGTCACCCAATCTTCTTGCTACTCTTCAAGAAAGATTTGTACTCCAGTTGCACTTGGCTGCCCAAATCTTGTTTTTCTAGGTTGAAGTGTTCTTTGGCAGGAACACGTTGAAATTTTAGTTGTCACTTCATGTTCCCCTATTGGAATACATGCATTTGGAACTCTAAATCAAACACAGTTTGTGCTAGTGGCTTGAATCTTTCCTCTCTCAATTAGTTCTAAGCTGGCTCTCTATGCATTGTTCCCTGTTGAAGTAGCCCTAAGCACAGGCAAGGAAAATACACTTTCATTTGAAAGCATTTGTAGTACTTCCAGAGAACTCCGAGTTGATGGGAATCTCAGCAAATATTTTTTCACCAGATCTTGTTGATACTTGGCAAGCAAGATGACTATACCAGTCGTACTTGGCTGCCCAAATTTTGTTCTTCTAGGTTGAAGTGTTCTGTGGCAGGAACACTTTGAATTTTTAGGTTTCACTTCATTTAGTCCTAGAGGGATACACGCACTTGGAACTCTAAATCATATTCAGTTTGTGCTAGCTTCTTGTAACTTTACTCAGTCAATTAGTTCTCATTGTGCTCTCTGTGCTTAGTTCCCTGATGAAGTAGACCTAAGCCAAGGCCAGAAAAATACACTTTCATTTGAAAGCATTTGTAGAACTTCCAAAGGACTCTGAGTTTACTGGAATCTCAGCAAATATTTTTTCACCCAATCTTGGGAATACTCATGAGGAAACATGAATATACCAGTTGAACTTGGCTGCCCAAATTTCGTTCTTCTATGTTGTAGCGTTCATTGGCAGGAATACATTGAATTCTTCAGTTTCACTTCGTTCTCCCCTATAGGGATACAGGCATTTGGAACTCTACATCAAACAGGATTTCTGCTAGCTGCTTGAAACTTGACTCAGTCAATTAGTTATCAGTGCCCTCTCTATGCTTTGTTCCCTGTTTAAGTACCTGTAAGCAGAGCCCATGAAAATACACTTGCCTTTGAAAGCGTTTGCAGACCTTCCACAGAACTCTGATTTTACTGGAATTTCAGCGAATGTTTTTTCTCCCAATCTTGGTAATACTTGGCAAGGATTATCATTATACCCGTTGCACTTGGCTGCTGAAATTTCTTTCTTCAAGCTTGAAGCGTTCGTTGGCTGTAACACTTTGAAGTTTAAGGGTTCACTTCGTTTTACCCTATAGGAATATGTGAATTTGGATCTCTAAATCAAACACGGTTTTTGCTAGCTGCTTAAAAATTGACTCAATCAATGAGTTCTAAGTGCGCTCTCTATGCTTTGTGCCCTTATGAAGTAGCCATTAGAATAGGCAAGACAAATACACTGTAATTTCAGCGTTTGCAGAGCAACTGCAGAACTCTGAGTTTACTGGAATCTCAACAAATACTTTTTCAAACGATCTTTTTGATGATTGCTGGAAAGATGCGTATACCATTTGCACTTGACCATCCAAGTTTTGTTCTTTCAGGTTGTAGCATTCACTTTCAGGAACACTTTGTACTTTTAGGTGTCACTTCGTTTTCCCCTATAGGGATACATGCAATTTGGAAATCTAAATCAAACATGGTTTGTGCTAGCTGCTTGAAACTTGACTCAGTTATTTAGTTCTCAGTGTGTTCACTTTGCTTTTTGCTCTTTTGAATTTGCACTAAGCAGAGGCAAGGAAAATACACTTTCATTTGAATGCTTTTGCAGAGCTTCCACCAACTGGCATTTTACTGGAATTTCAGCAAATATTTTTTCACGCGATCTTGTAGATTCTCAGCAAGGATTTGAGTATACCAGTGGCACATGCCTGGCCAATTGTTTTTTTTTTTCTTTTAGGTTGGAGCGTTCATTGGCAGCAATAGTTTGAATTTTTAGGTTTCACTTTCTTTTCCCTTACAGGGATACATGTTTTTGAAACTCTAAATCAAACACGGTTTGTGCTAGGTGCTTGAAACATGACCCACTCAATTCGTTCTCAGTGTGCTCTCTAGGCTTTGTTCCCTATGGAAGTTGTCCTAAGCAGAGGCAAGGAAAGTACACTTTCATTTGAAAGCATTTACACAGCGTCCACAGAACTCCGAATTTACGGGAATCTCAGCAAATATTTTTTCACCCGTTCTTGTTGATACTTGGCAGGAAACATGAGCATACCAGTTACACGTGGCTGCCCAAATTTCATTCTTGTATGTTGAAGGGTTCATTTATATATTTTTAGATTTCCCTTCATTTTTCCTTATAGGGATACATGCATTTGGAACCCTAAATGAAGTAGGGTTTGGGCTAGCTACTTTAAAAAAGACATAGTAAACTAGTTCTCAGTGCACATAGAGATGTTTTCTGCCTTGTTGATGGATCCCTAAGTACAGGCAAGGAAAATGCACTTTCAATTGAAAGCCTCCACAGGACTTCGAGTTTACTGGAATATCAGCTACCATTTTGTCACCCAATCTTCTTGCTACTCTTCAAGAAAGATTTGTACTCCAGTTGCACTTGGCTGCCCAAATCTTGTTTTTCTAGGTTGAAGTGTTCTTTGGCAGGAACACGTTGAAATTTTAGTTGTCACTTCATGTTCCCCTATTGGAATACATGCATTTGGAACTCTAAATCAAACACAGTTTGTGCTAGTGGCTTGAATCTTTCCTCTCTCAATTAGTTCTAAGCTGGCTCTCTATGCATTGTTCCCTGTTGAAGTAGCCCTAAGCACAGGCAAGGAAAATACACTTTCATTTGAAAGCATTTGTAGTACTTCCAGAGAACTCCGAGTTGATGGGAATCTCAGCAAATATTTTTTCACCAGATCTTGTTGATACTTGGCAAGCAAGATGACTATACCAGTCGTACTTGGCTGCCCAAATTTTGTTCTTCTAGGTTGAAGTGTTCTGTGGCAGGAACACTTTGAATTTTTAGGTTTCACTTCATTTAGTCCTAGAGGGATACACGCACTTGGAACTCTAAATCATATTCAGTTTGTGCTAGCTTCTTGTAACTTTACTCAGTCAATTAGTTCTCATTGTGCTCTCTGTGCTTAGTTCCCTGATGAAGTAGACCTAAGCCAAGGCCAGAAAAATACACTTTCATTTGAAAGCATTTGTAGAACTTCCAAAGGACTCTGAGTTTACTGGAATCTCAGCAAATATTTTTTCACCCAATCTTGGGAATACTCATGAGGAAACATGAATATACCAGTTGAACTTGGCTGCCCAAATTTCGTTCTTCTATGTTGTAGCGTTCATTGGCAGGAATACATTGAATTCTTCAGTTTCACTTCGTTCTCCCCTATAGGGATACAGGCATTTGGAACTCTACATCAAACAGGATTTCTGCTAGCTGCTTGAAACTTGACTCAGTCAATTAGTTATCAGTGCCCTCTCTATGCTTTGTTCCCTGTTTAAGTACCTGTAAGCAGAGCCCATGAAAATACACTTGCCTTTGAAAGCGTTTGCAGACCTTCCACAGAACTCTGATTTTACTGGAATTTCAGCGAATGTTTTTTCTCCCAATCTTGGTAATACTTGGCAAGGATTATCATTATACCCGTTGCACTTGGCTGCTGAAATTTCTTTCTTCAAGCTTGAAGCGTTCGTTGGCTGTAACACTTTGAAGTTTAAGGGTTCACTTCGTTTTACCCTATAGGAATATGTGAATTTGGATCTCTAAATCAAACACGGTTTTTGCTAGCTGCTTAAAAATTGACTCAATCAATGAGTTCTAAGTGCGCTCTCTATGCTTTGTGCCCTTATGAAGTAGCCATTAGAATAGGCAAGACAAATACACTGTAATTTCAGCGTTTGCAGAGCAACTGCAGAACTCTGAGTTTACTGGAATCTCAACAAATACTTTTTCAAACGATCTTTTTGATGATTGCTGGAAAGATGCGTATACCATTTGCACTTGACCATCCAAGTTTTGTTCTTTCAGGTTGTAGCATTCACTTTCAGGAACACTTTGTACTTTTAGGTGTCACTTCGTTTTCCCCTATAGGGATACATGCAATTTGGAAATCTAAATCAAACATGGTTTGTGCTAGCTGCTTGAAACTTGACTCAGTTATTTAGTTCTCAGTGTGTTCACTTTGCTTTTTGCTCTTTTGAATTTGCACTAAGCAGAGGCAAGGAAAATACACTTTCATTTGAATGCTTTTGCAGAGCTTCCACCAACTGGCATTTTACTGGAATTTCAGCAAATATTTTTTCACGCGATCTTGTAGATTCTCAGCAAGGATTTGAGTATACCAGTGGCACATGCCTGGCCAATTGTTTTTTTTTTTCTTTTAGGTTGGAGCGTTCATTGGCAGCAATAGTTTGAATTTTTAGGTTTCACTTTCTTTTCCCTTACAGGGATACATGTTTTTGAAACTCTAAATCAAACACGGTTTGTGCTAGGTGCTTGAAACATGACCCACTCAATTCGTTCTCAGTGTGCTCTCTAGGCTTTGTTCCCTATGGAAGTTGTCCTAAGCAGAGGCAAGGAAAGTACACTTTCATTTGAAAGCATTTACACAGCGTCCACAGAACTCCGAATTTACGGGAATCTCAGCAAATATTTTTTCACCCGTTCTTGTTGATACTTGGCAGGAAACATGAGCATACCAGTTACACGTGGCTGCCCAAATTTCATTCTTGTATGTTGAAGGGTTCATTTATATATTTTTAGATTTCCCTTCATTTTTCCTTATAGGGATACATGCATTTGGAACCCTAAATGAAGTAGGGTTTGGGCTAGCTACTTTAAAAAAGACATAGTAAACTAGTTCTCAGTGCACATAGAGATGTTTTCTGCCTTGTTGATGGATCCCTAAGTACAGGCAAGGAAAATGCACTTTCAATTGAAAGCCTCCACAGGACTTCGAGTTTACTGGAATATCAGCTACCATTTTGTCACCCAATCTTCTTGCTACTCTTCAAGAAAGATTTGTACTCCAGTTGCACTTGGCTGCCCAAATCTTGTTTTTCTAGGTTGAAGTGTTCTTTGGCAGGAACACGTTGAAATTTTAGTTGTCACTTCATGTTCCCCTATTGGAATACATGCATTTGGAACTCTAAATCAAACACAGTTTGTGCTAGTGGCTTGAATCTTTCCTCTCTCAATTAGTTCTAAGCTGGCTCTCTATGCATTGTTCCCTGTTGAAGTAGCCCTAAGCACAGGCAAGGAAAATACACTTTCATTTGAAAGCATTTGTAGTACTTCCAGAGAACTCCGAGTTGATGGGAATCTCAGCAAATATTTTTTCACCAGATCTTGTTGATACTTGGCAAGCAAGATGACTATACCAGTCGTACTTGGCTGCCCAAATTTTGTTCTTCTAGGTTGAAGTGTTCTGTGGCAGGAACACTTTGAATTTTTAGGTTTCACTTCATTTAGTCCTAGAGGGATACACGCACTTGGAACTCTAAATCATATTCAGTTTGTGCTAGCTTCTTGTAACTTTACTCAGTCAATTAGTACTCATTGTGCTCTCTGTGCTTAGTTCCCTGATGAAGTAGACCTAAGCCAAGGCCAGAAAAATACACTTTCATTTGAAAGCATTTGTAGAACTTCCAAAGGACTCTGAGTTTACTGGAATCTCAGCAAATATTTTTTCACCCAATCTTGGGAATACTCATGAGGAAACATGAATATACCAGTTGAACTTGGCTGCCCAAATTTCGTTCTTCTATGTTGTAGCGTTCATTGGCAGGAATACATTGAATTCTTCAGTTTCACTTCGTTCTCCCCTATAGGGATACAGGCATTTGGAACTCTACATCAAACAGGATTTCTGCTAGCTGCTTGAAACTTGACTCAGTCAATTAGTTATCAGTGCCCTCTCTATGCTTTGTTCCCTGTTTAAGTACCTGTAAGCAGAGCCCATGAAAATACACTTGCCTTTGAAAGCGTTTGCAGACCTTCCACAGAACTCTGATTTTACTGGAATTTCAGCGAATGTTTTTTCTCCCAATCTTGGTAATACTTGGCAAGGATTATCATTATACCCGTTGCACTTGGCTGCTGAAATTTCTTTCTTCAAGCTTGAAGCGTTCGTTGGCTGTAACACTTTGAAGTTTAAGGGTTCACTTCGTTTTACCCTATAGGAATATGTGAATTTGGATCTCTAAATCAAACACGGTTTTTGCTAGCTGCTTAAAAATGGACTCAATCAATGAGTTCTAAGTGCGCTCTCTATGCTTTGTGCCCTTATGAAGTAGCCATTAGAATAGGCAAGACAAATACACTGTAATTTCAGCGTTTGCAGAGCAACTGCAGAACTCTGAGTTTACTGGAATCTCAACAAATACTTTTTCAAACGATCTTTTTGATGATTGCTGGAAAGATGCGTATACCATTTGCACTTGACCATCCAAGTTTTGTTCTTTCAGGTTGTAGCATTCACTTTCAGGAACACTTTGTACTTTTAGGTGTCACTTCGTTTTCCCCTATAGGGATACATGCAATTTGGAAATCTAAATCAAACATGGTTTGTGCTAGCTGCTTGAAACTTGACTCAGTTATTTAGTTCTCAGTGTGTTCACTTTGCTTTTTGCTCTTTTGAATTTGCACTAAGCAGAGGCAAGGAAAATACACTTTCATTTGAATGCTTTTGCAGAGCTTCCACCAACTGGCATTTTACTGGAATTTCAGCAAATATTTTTTCACGCGATCTTGTAGATTCTCAGCAAGGATTTGAGTATACCAGTGGCACATGCCTGGCCAATTGTTTTTTTTTTTCTTTTAGGTTGGAGCGTTCATTGGCAGCAATAGTTTGAATTTTTAGGTTTCACTTTCTTTTCCCTTACAGGGATACATGTTTTTGAAACTCTAAATCAAACACGGTTTGTGCTAGGTGCTTGAAACATGACCCACTCAATTCGTTCTCAGTGTGCTCTCTAGGCTTTGTTCCCTATGGAAGTTGTCCTAAGCAGAGGCAAGGAAAGTACACTTTCATTTGAAAGCATTTACACAGCGTCCACAGAACTCCGAATTTACGGGAATCTCAGCAAATATTTTTTCACCCGTTCTTGTTGATACTTGGCAGGAAACATGAGCATACCAGTTACACGTGGCTGCCCAAATTTCATTCTTGTATGTTGAAGGGTTCATTTATATATTTTTAGATTTCACTTCATTTTTCCTTATAGGGATACATGCATTTGGAACCCTAAATGAAGTAGGGTTTGGGCTAGCTACTTTAAAAAAGACATAGTAAACTAGTTCTCAGTGCACATAGAGATGTTTTCTGCCTTGTTGATGGATCCCTAAGTACAGGCAAGGAAAATGCACTTTCAATTGAAAGCCTCCACAGGACTTCGAGTTTACTGGAATATCAGCTACCATTTTGTCACCCAATCTTCTTGCTACTCTTCAAGAAAGATTTGTACTCCAGTTGCACTTGGCTGCCCAAATCTTGTTTTTCTAGGTTGAAGTGTTCTTTGGCAGGAACACGTTGAAATTTTAGTTGTCACTTCATGTTCCCCTATTGGAATACATGCATTTGGAACTCTAAATCAAACACAGTTTGTGCTAGTGGCTTGAATCTTTCCTCTCTCAATTAGTTCTAAGCTGGCTCTCTATGCATTGTTCCCTGTTGAAGTAGCCCTAAGCACAGGCAAGGAAAATACACTTTCATTTGAAAGCATTTGTAGTACTTCCAGAGAACTCCGAGTTGATGGGAATCTCAGCAAATATTTTTTCACCAGATCTTGTTGATACTTGGCAAGCAAGATGACTATACCAGTCGTACTTGGCTGCCCAAATTTTGTTCTTCTAGGTTGAAGTGTTCTGTGGCAGGAACACTTTGAATTTTTAGGTTTCACTTCATTTAGTCCTAGAGGGATACACGCACTTGGAACTCTAAATCATATTCAGTTTGTGCTAGCTTCTTGTAACTTTACTCAGTCAATTAGTACTCATTGTGCTCTCTGTGCTTAGTTCCCTGATGAAGTAGACCTAAGCCAAGGCCGGAAAAATACACTTTCATTTGAAAGCATTTGTAGAACTTCCAAAGGACTCTGAGTTTACTGGAATCTCAGCAAATATTTTTTCACCCAATCTTGGGAATACTCATGAGGAAACATGAATATACCAGTTGAACTTGGCTGCCCAAATTTCGTTCTTCTATGTTGTAGCGTTCATTGGCAGGAATACATTGAATTCTTCAGTTTCACTTCGTTCTCCCCTATAGGGATACAGGCATTTGGAACTCTACATCAAACAGGATTTCTGCTAGCTGCTTGAAACTTGACTCAGTCAATTAGTTATCAGTGCCCTCTCTATGCTTTGTTCCCTGTTTAAGTACCTGTAAGCAGAGCCCATGAAAATACACTTGCCTTTGAAAGCGTTTGCAGACCTTCCACAGAACTCTGATTTTACTGGAATTTCAGCGAATGTTTTTTCTCCCAATCTTGGTAATACTTGGCAAGGATTATCATTATACCCGTTGCACTTGGCTGCTGAAATTTCTTTCTTCAAGCTCGAAGCGTTCGTTGGCTGTAACACTTTGAAGTTTAAGGGTTCACTTCGTTTTACCCTATAGGAATATGTGAATTTGGATCTCTAAATCAAACACGGTTTTTGCTAGCTGCTTAAAAATTGACTCAATCAATGAGTTCTAAGTGCGCTCTCTATGCTTTGTGCCCTTATGAAGTAGCCATTAGAATAGGCAAGACAAATACACTGTAATTTCAGCGTTTGCAGAGCAACTGCAGAACTCTGAGTTTACTGGAATCTCAACAAATACTTTTTCAAACGATCTTTTTGATGATTGCTGGAAAGATGCGTATACCATTTGCACTTGACCATCCAAGTTTTGTTCTTTCAGGTTGTAGCATTCACTTTCAGGAACACTTTGTACTTTTAGGTGTCACTTCGTTTTCCCCTATAGGGATACATGCAATTTGGAAATCTAAATCAAACATGGTTTGTGCTAGCTGCTTGAAACTTGACTCAGTTATTTAGTTCTCAGTGTGTTCACTTTGCTTTTTGCTCTTTTGAATTTGCACTAAGCAGAGGCAAGGAAAATACACTTTCATTTGAATGCTTTTGCAGAGCTTCCACCAACTGGCATTTTACTGGAATTTCAGCAAATATTTTTTCACGCGATCTTGTAGATTCTCAGCAAGGATTTGAGTATACCAGTGGCACATGCCTGGCCAATTGTTTTTTTTTTTCTTTTAGGTTGGAGCGTTCATTGGCAGCAATAGTTTGAATTTTTAGGTTTCACTTTCTTTTCCCTTACAGGGATACATGTTTTTGAAACTCTAAATCAAACACGGTTTGTGCTAGGTGCTTGAAACATGACCCACTCAATTCGTTCTCAGTGTGCTCTCTAGGCTTTGTTCCCTATGGAAGTTGTCCTAAGCAGAGGCAAGGAAAGTACACTTTCATTTGAAAGCATTTACACAGCGTCCACAGAACTCCGAATTTACGGGAATCTCAGCAAATATTTTTTCACCCGTTCTTGTTGATACTTGGCAGGAAACATGAGCATACCAGTTACACGTGGCTGCCCAAATTTCATTCTTGTATGTTGAAGGGTTCATTTATATATTTTTAGATTTCCCTTCATTTTTCCTTATAGGGATACATGCATTTGGAACCCTAAATGAAGTAGGGTTTGGGCTAGCTACTTTAAAAAAGACATAGTAAACTAGTTCTCAGTGCACATAGAGATGTTTTCTGCCTTGTTGATGGATCCCTAAGTACAGGCAAGGAAAATGCACTTTCAATTGAAAGCCTCCACAGGACTTCGAGTTTACTGGAATATCAGCTACCATTTTGTCACCCAATCTTCTTGCTACTCTTCAAGAAAGATTTGTACTCCAGTTGCACTTGGCTGCCCAAATCTTGTTTTTCTAGGTTGAAGTGTTCTTTGGCAGGAACACGTTGAAATTTTAGTTGTCACTTCATGTTCCCCTATTGGAATACATGCATTTGGAACTCTAAATCAAACACAGTTTGTGCTAGTGGCTTGAATCTTTCCTCTCTCAATTAGTTCTAAGCTGGCTCTCTATGCATTGTTCCCTGTTGAAGTAGCCCTAAGCACAGGCAAGGAAAATACACTTTCATTTGAAAGCATTTGTAGTACTTCCAGAGAACTCCGAGTTGATGGGAATCTCAGCAAATATTTTTTCACCAGATCTTGTTGATACTTGGCAAGCAAGATGACTATACCAGTCGTACTTGGCTGCCCAAATTTTGTTCTTCTAGGTTGAAGTGTTCTGTGGCAGGAACACTTTGAATTTTTAGGTTTCACTTCATTTAGTCCTAGAGGGATACACGCACTTGGAACTCTAAATCATATTCAGTTTGTGCTAGCTTCTTGTAACTTTACTCAGTCAATTAGTACTCATTGTGCTCTCTGTGCTTAGTTCCCTGATGAAGTAGACCTAAGCCAAGGCCGGAAAAATACACTTTCATTTGAAAGCATTTGTAGAACTTCCAAAGGACTCTGAGTTTACTGGAATCTCAGCAAATATTTTTTCACCCAATCTTGGGAATACTCATGAGGAAACATGAATATACCAGTTGAACTTGGCTGCCCAAATTTCGTTCTTCTATGTTGTAGCGTTCATTGGCAGGAATACATTGAATTCTTCAGTTTCACTTCGTTCTCCCCTATAGGGATACAGGCATTTGGAACTCTACATCAAACAGGATTTCTGCTAGCTGCTTGAAACTTGACTCAGTCAATTAGTTATCAGTGCCCTCTCTATGCTTTGTTCCCTGTTTAAGTACCTGTAAGCAGAGCCCATGAAAATACACTTGCCTTTGAAAGCGTTTGCAGACCTTCCACAGAACTCTGATTTTACTGGAATTTCAGCGAATGTTTTTTCTCCCAATCTTGGTAATACTTGGCAAGGATTATCATTATACCCGTTGCACTTGGCTGCTGAAATTTCTTTCTTCAAGCTCGAAGCGTTCGTTGGCTGTAACACTTTGAAGTTTAAGGGTTCACTTCGTTTTACCCTATAGGAATATGTGAATTTGGATCTCTAAATCAAACACGGTTTTTGCTAGCTGCTTAAAAATTGACTCAATCAATGAGTTCTAAGTGCACTCTCTATGCTTTGTGCCCTTATGAAGTAGCCATTAGAATAGGCAAGACAAATACACTGTAATTTCAGCGTTTGCAGAGCAACTGCAGAACTCTGAGTTTACTGGAATCTCAACAAATACTTTTTCAAACGATCTTTTTGATGATTGCTGGAAAGATGCGTATACCATTTGCACTTGACCATCCAAGTTTTGTTCTTTCAGGTTGTAGCATTCACTTTCAGGAACACTTTGTAGTTTTAGGTGTCACTTCGTTTTCCCCTATAGGGATACATGCAATTTGGAAATCTAAATCAAACATGGTTTGTGCTAGCTGCTTGAAACTTGACTCAGTTATTTAGTTCTCAGTGTGTTCACTTTGCTTTTTGCTCTTTTGAATTTGCACTAAGCAGAGGCAAGGAAAATACACTTTCATTTGAATGCTTTTGCAGAGCTTCCACCAACTGGCATTTTACTGGAATTTCAGCAAATATTTTTTCACGCGATCTTGTAGATTCTCAGCAAGGATTTGAGTATACCAGTGGCACATGCCTGGCCAATTGTTTTTTTTTTCTTTTAGGTTGGAGCGTTCATTGGCAGCAATAGTTTGAATTTTTAGGTTTCACTTTCTTTTCCCTTACAGGGATACATGTTTTTGAAACTCTAAATCAAACACGGTTTGTGCTAGGTGCTTGAAACATGACCCACTCAATTCGTTCTCAGTGTGCTCTCTAGGCTTTGTTCCCTATGGAAGTTGTCCTAAGCAGAGGCAAGGAAAGTACACTTTCATTTGAAAGCATTTACACAGCGTCCACAGAACTCCGAATTTACGGGAATCTCAGCAAATATTTTTTCACCCGTTCTTGTTGATACTTGGCAGGAAACATGAGCATACCAGTTACACGTGGCTGCCCAAATTTCATTCTTGTATGTTGAAGGGTTCATTTATATATTTTTAGATTTCCCTTCATTTTTCCTTATAGGGATACATGCATTTGGAACCCTAAATGAAGTAGGGTTTGGGCTAGCTACTTTAAAAAAGACATAGTAAACTAGTTCTCAGTGCACATAGAGATGTTTTCTGCCTTGTTGATGGATCCCTAAGTACAGGCAAGGAAAATGCACTTTCAATTGAAAGCCTCCACAGGACTTCGAGTTTACTGGAATATCAGCTACCATTTTGTCACCCAATCTTCTTGCTACTCTTCAAGAAAGATTTGTACTCCAGTTGCACTTGGCTGCCCAAATCTTGTTTTTCTAGGTTGAAGTGTTCTTTGGCAGGAACACGTTGAAATTTTAGTTGTCACTTCATGTTCCCCTATTGGAATACATGCATTTGGAACTCTAAATCAAACACAGTTTGTGCTAGTGGCTTGAATCTTTCCTCTCTCAATTAGTTCTAAGCTGGCTCTCTATGCATTGTTCCCTGTTGAAGTAGCCCTAAGCACAGGCAAGGAAAATACACTTTCATTTGAAAGCATTTGTAGTACTTCCAGAGAACTCCGAGTTGATGGGAATCTCAGCAAATATTTTTTCACCAGATCTTGTTGATACTTGGCAAGCAAGATGACTATACCAGTCGTACTTGGCTGCCCAAATTTTGTTCTTCTAGGTTGAAGTGTTCTGTGGCAGGAACACTTTGAATTTTTAGGTTTCACTTCATTTAGTCCTAGAGGGATACACGCACTTGGAACTCTAAATCATATTCAGTTTGTGCTAGCTTCTTGTAACTTTACTCAGTCAATTAGTACTCATTGTGCTCTCTGTGCTTAGTTCCCTGATGAAGTAGACCTAAGCCAAGGCCGGAAAAATACACTTTCATTTGAAAGCATTTGTAGAACTTCCAAAGGACTCTGAGTTTACTGGAATCTCAGCAAATATTTTTTCACCCAATCTTGGGAATACTCATGAGGAAACATGAATATACCAGTTGAACTTGGCTGCCCAAATTTCGTTCTTCTATGTTGTAGCGTTCATTGGCAGGAATACATTGAATTCTTCAGTTTCACTTCGTTCTCCCCTATAGGGATACAGGCATTTGGAACTCTACATCAAACAGGATTTCTGCTAGCTGCTTGAAACTTGACTCAGTCAATTAGTTATCAGTGCCCTCTCTATGCTTTGTTCCCTGTTTAAGTACCTGTAAGCAGAGCCCATGAAAATACACTTGCCTTTGAAAGCGTTTGCAGACCTTCCACAGAACTCTGATTTTACTGGAATTTCAGCGAATGTTTTTTCTCCCAATCTTGGTAATACTTGGCAAGGATTATCATTATACCCGTTGCACTTGGCTGCTGAAATTTCTTTCTTCAAGCTCGAAGCGTTCGTTGGCTGTAACACTTTGAAGTTTAAGGGTTCACTTCGTTTTACCCTATAGGAATATGTGAATTTGGATCTCTAAATCAAACACGGTTTTTGCTAGCTGCTTAAAAATTGACTCAATCAATGAGTTCTAAGTGCGCTCTCTATGCTTTGTGCCCTTATGAAGTAGCCATTAGAATAGGCAAGACAAATACACTGTAATTTCAGCGTTTGCAGAGCAACTGCAGAACTCTGAGTTTACTGGAATCTCAACAAATACTTTTTCAAACGATCTTTTTGATGATTGCTGGAAAGATGCGTATACCATTTGCACTTGACCATCCAAGTTTTGTTCTTTCAGGTTGTAGCATTCACTTTCAGGAACACTTTGTAGTTTTAGGTGTCACTTCGTTTTCCCCTATAGGGATACATGCAATTTGGAAATCTAAATCAAACATGGTTTGTGCTAGCTGCTTGAAACTTGACTCAGTTATTTAGTTCTCAGTGTGTTCACTTTGCTTTTTGCTCTTTTGAATTTGCACTAAGCAGAGGCAAGGAAAATACACTTTCATTTGAATGCTTTTGCAGAGCTTCCACCAACTGGCATTTTACTGGAATTTCAGCAAATATTTTTTCACACGATCTTGTAGATTCTCAGCAAGGATTTGAGTATACCAGTGGCACATGCCTGGCCAATTGTTTTTTTTTTTTCTTTTAGGTTGGAGCGTTCATTGGCAGCAATAGTTTGAATTTTTAGGTTTCACTTTCTTTTCCCTTACAGGGATACATGTTTTTGAAACTCTAAATCAAACACGGTTTGTGCTAGGTGCTTGAAACATGACCCACTCAATTCGTTCTCAGTGTGCTCTCTAGGCTTTGTTCCCTATGGAAGTTGTCCTAAGCAGAGGCAAGGAAAGTACACTTTCATTTGAAAGCATTTACACAGCGTCCACAGAACTCCGAATTTACGGGAATCTCAGCAAATATTTTTTCACCCGTTCTTGTTGATACTTGGCAGGAAACATGAGCATACCAGTTACACGTGGCTGCCCAAATTTCATTCTTGTATGTTGAAGGGTTCATTTATATATTTTTAGATTTCCCTTCATTTTTCCTTATAGGGATACATGCATTTGGAACCCTAAATGAAGTAGGGTTTGGGCTAGCTACTTTAAAAAAGACATAGTAAACTAGTTCTCAGTGCACATAGAGATGTTTTCTGCCTTGTTGATGGATCCCTAAGTACAGGCAAGGAAAATGCACTTTCAATTGAAAGCCTCCACAGGACTTCGAGTTTACTGGAATATCAGCTACCATTTTGTCACCCAATCTTCTTGCTACTCTTCAAGAAAGATTTGTACTCCAGTTGCACTTGGCTGCCCAAATCTTGTTTTTCTAGGTTGAAGTGTTCTTTGGCAGGAACACGTTGAAATTTTAGTTGTCACTTCATGTTCCCCTATTGGAATACATGCATTTGGAACTCTAAATCAAACACAGTTTGTGCTAGTGGCTTGAATCTTTCCTCTCTCAATTAGTTCTAAGCTGGCTCTCTATGCATTGTTCCCTGTTGAAGTAGCCCTAAGCACAGGCAAGGAAAATACACTTTCATTTGAAAGCATTTGTAGTACTTCCAGAGAACTCCGAGTTGATGGGAATCTCAGCAAATATTTTTTCACCAGATCTTGTTGATACTTGGCAAGCAAGATGACTATACCAGTCGTACTTGGCTGCCCAAATTTTGTTCTTCTAGGTTGAAGTGTTCTGTGGCAGGAACACTTTGAATTTTTAGGTTTCACTTCATTTAGTCCTAGAGGGATACACGCACTTGGAACTCTAAATCATATTCAGTTTGTGCTAGCTTCTTGTAACTTTACTCAGTCAATTAGTACTCATTGTGCTCTCTGTGCTTAGTTCCCTGATGAAGTAGACCTAAGCCAAGGCCGGAAAAATACACTTTCATTTGAAAGCATTTGTAGAACTTCCAAAGGACTCTGAGTTTACTGGAATCTCAGCAAATATTTTTTCACCCAATCTTGGGAATACTCATGAGGAAACATGAATATACCAGTTGAACTTGGCTGCCCAAATTTCGTTCTTCTATGTTGTAGCGTTCATTGGCAGGAATACATTGAATTCTTCAGTTTCACTTCGTTCTCCCCTATAGGGATACAGGCATTTGGAACTCTACATCAAACAGGATTTCTGCTAGCTGCTTGAAACTTGACTCAGTCAATTAGTTATCAGTGCCCTCTCTATGCTTTGTTCCCTGTTTAAGTACCTGTAAGCAGAGCCCATGAAAATACACTTGCCTTTGAAAGCGTTTGCAGACCTTCCACAGAACTCTGATTTTACTGGAATTTCAGCGAATGTTTTTTCTCCCAATCTTGGTAATACTTGGCAAGGATTATCATTATACCCGTTGCACTTGGCTGCTGAAATTTCTTTCTTCAAGCTTGAAGCGTTCGTTGGCTGTAACACTTTGAAGTTTAAGGGTTCACTTCGTTTTACCCTATAGGAATATGTGAATTTGGATCTCTAAATCAAACACGGTTTTTGCTAGCTGCTTAAAAATTGACTCAATCAATGAGTTCTAAGTGCGCTCTCTATGCTTTGTGCCCTTATGAAGTAGCCATTAGAATAGGCAAGACAAATACACTGTAATTTCAGCGTTTGCAGAGCAACTGCAGAACTCTGAGTTTACTGGAATCTCAACAAATACTTTTTCAAACGATCTTTTTGATGATTGCTGGAAAGATGCGTATACCATTTGCACTTGACCATCCAAGTTTTGTTCTTTCAGGTTGTAGCATTCACTTTCAGGAACACTTTGTACTTTTAGGTGTCACTTCGTTTTCCCCTATAGGGATACATGCAATTTGGAAATCTAAATCAAACATGGTTTGTGCTAGCTGCTTGAAACTTGACTCAGTTATTTAGTTCTCAGTGTGTTCACTTTGCTTTTTGCTCTTTTGAATTTGCACTAAGCAGAGGCAAGGAAAATACACTTTCATTTGAATGCTTTTGCAGAGCTTCCACCAACTGGCATTTTACTGGAATTTCAGCAAATATTTTTTCACACGATCTTGTAGATTCTCAGCAAGGATTTGAGTATACCAGTGGCACATGCCTGGCCAATTGTTTTTTTTTTTTCTTTTAGGTTGGAGCGTTCATTGGCAGCAATAGTTTGAATTTTTAGGTTTCACTTTCTTTTCCCTTACAGGGATACATGTTTTTGAAACTCTAAATCAAACACGGTTTGTGCTAGGTGCTTGAAACATGACCCACTCAATTCGTTCTCAGTGTGCTCTCTAGGCTTTGTTCCCTATGGAAGTTGTCCTAAGCAGAGGCAAGGAAAGTACACTTTCATTTGAAAGCATTTACACAGCGTCCACAGAACTCCGAATTTACGGGAATCTCAGCAAATATTTTTTCACCCGTTCTTGTTGATACTTGGCAGGAAACATGAGCATACCAGTTACACGTGGCTGCCCAAATTTCATTCTTGTATGTTGAAGGGTTCATTTATATATTTTTAGATTTCCCTTCATTTTTCCTTATAGGGATACATGCATTTGGAACCCTAAATGAAGTAGGGTTTGGGCTAGCTACTTTAAAAAAGACATAGTAAACTAGTTCTCAGTGCACATAGAGATGTTTTCTGCCTTGTTGATGGATCCCTAAGTACAGGCAAGGAAAATGCACTTTCAATTGAAAGCCTCCACAGGACTTCGAGTTTACTGGAATATCAGCTACCATTTTGTCACCCAATCTTCTTGCTACTCTTCAAGAAAGATTTGTACTCCAGTTGCACTTGGCTGCCCAAATCTTGTTTTTCTAGGTTGAAGTGTTCTTTGGCAGGAACACGTTGAAATTTTAGTTGTCACTTCATGTTCCCCTATTGGAATACATGCATTTGGAACTCTAAATCAAACACAGTTTGTGCTAGTGGCTTGAATCTTTCCTCTCTCAATTAGTTCTAAGCTGGCTCTCTATGCATTGTTCCCTGTTGAAGTAGCCCTAAGCACAGGCAAGGAAAATACACTTTCATTTGAAAGCATTTGTAGTACTTCCAGAGAACTCCGAGTTGATGGGAATCTCAGCAAATATTTTTTCACCAGATCTTGTTGATACTTGGCAAGCAAGATGACTATACCAGTCGTACTTGGCTGCCCAAATTTTGTTCTTCTAGGTTGAAGTGTTCTGTGGCAGGAACACTTTGAATTTTTAGGTTTCACTTCATTTAGTCCTAGAGGGATACACGCACTTGGAACTCTAAATCATATTCAGTTTGTGCTAGCTTCTTGTAACTTTACTCAGTCAATTAGTACTCATTGTGCTCTCTGTGCTTAGTTCCCTGATGAAGTAGACCTAAGCCAAGGCCGGAAAAATACACTTTCATTTGAAAGCATTTGTAGAACTTCCAAAGGACTCTGAGTTTACTGGAATCTCAGCAAATATTTTTTCACCCAATCTTGGGAATACTCATGAGGAAACATGAATATACCAGTTGAACTTGGCTGCCCAAATTTCGTTCTTCTATGTTGTAGCGTTCATTGGCAGGAATACATTGAATTCTTCAGTTTCACTTCGTTCTCCCCTATAGGGATACAGGCATTTGGAACTCTACATCAAACAGGATTTCTGCTAGCTGCTTGAAACTTGACTCAGTCAATTAGTTATCAGTGCCCTCTCTATGCTTTGTTCCCTGTTTAAGTACCTGTAAGCAGAGCCCATGAAAATACACTTGCCTTTGAAAGCGTTTGCAGACCTTCCACAGAACTCTGATTTTACTGGAATTTCAGCGAATGTTTTTTCTCCCAATCTTGGTAATACTTGGCAAGGATTATCATTATACCCGTTGCACTTGGCTGCTGAAATTTCTTTCTTCAAGCTTGAAGCGTTCGTTGGCTGTAACACTTTGAAGTTTAAGGGTTCACTTCGTTTTACCCTATAGGAATATGTGAATTTGGATCTCTAAATCAAACACGGTTTTTGCTAGCTGCTTAAAAATTGACTCAATCAATGAGTTCTAAGTGCGCTCTCTATGCTTTGTGCCCTTATGAAGTAGCCATTAGAATAGGCAAGACAAATACACTGTAATTTCAGCGTTTGCAGAGCAACTGCAGAACTCTGAGTTTACTGGAATCTCAACAAATACTTTTTCAAACGATCTTTTTGATGATTGCTGGAAAGATGCGTATACCATTTGCACTTGACCATCCAAGTTTTGTTCTTTCAGGTTGTAGCATTCACTTTCAGGAACACTTTGTACTTTTAGGTGTCACTTCGTTTTCCCCTATAGGGATACATGCAATTTGGAAATCTAAATCAAACATGGTTTGTGCTAGCTGCTTGAAACTTGACTCAGTTATTTAGTTCTCAGTGTGTTCACTTTGCTTTTTGCTCTTTTGAATTTGCACTAAGCAGAGGCAAGGAAAATACACTTTCATTTGAATGCTTTTGCAGAGCTTCCACCAACTGGCATTTTACTGGAATTTCAGCAAATATTTTTTCACACGATCTTGTAGATTCTCAGCAAGGATTTGAGTATACCAGTGGCACATGCCTGGCCAATTGTTTTTTTTTTTTCTTTTAGGTTGGAGCGTTCATTGGCAGCAATAGTTTGAATTTTTAGGTTTCACTTTCTTTTCCCTTACAGGGATACATGTTTTTGAAACTCTAAATCAAACACGGTTTGTGCTAGGTGCTTGAAACATGACCCACTCAATTCGTTCTCAGTGTGCTCTCTAGGCTTTGTTCCCTATGGAAGTTGTCCTAAGCAGAGGCAAGGAAAGTACACTTTCATTTGAAAGCATTTACACAGCGTCCACAGAACTCCGAATTTACGGGAATCTCAGCAAATATTTTTTCACCCGTTCTTGTTGATACTTGGCAGGAAACATGAGCATACCAGTTACACGTGGCTGCCCAAATTTCATTCTTGTATGTTGAAGGGTTCATTTATATATTTTTAGATTTCCCTTCATTTTTCCTTATAGGGATACATGCATTTGGAACCCTAAATGAAGTAGGGTTTGGGCTAGCTACTTTAAAAAAGACATAGTAAACTAGTTCTCAGTGCACATAGAGATGTTTTCTGCCTTGTTGATGGATCCCTAAGTACAGGCAAGGAAAATGCACTTTCAATTGAAAGCCTCCACAGGACTTCGAGTTTACTGGAATATCAGCTACCATTTTGTCACCCAATCTTCTTGCTACTCTTCAAGAAAGATTTGTACTCCAGTTGCACTTGGCTGCCCAAATCTTGTTTTTCTAGGTTGAAGTGTTCTTTGGCAGGAACACGTTGAAATTTTAGTTGTCACTTCATGTTCCCCTATTGGAATACATGCATTTGGAACTCTAAATCAAACACAGTTTGTGCTAGTGGCTTGAATCTTTCCTCTCTCAATTAGTTCTAAGCTGGCTCTCTATGCATTGTTCCCTGTTGAAGTAGCCCTAAGCACAGGCAAGGAAAATACACTTTCATTTGAAAGCATTTGTAGTACTTCCAGAGAACTCCGAGTTGATGGGAATCTCAGCAAATATTTTTTCACCAGATCTTGTTGATACTTGGCAAGCAAGATGACTATACCAGTCGTACTTGGCTGCCCAAATTTTGTTCTTCTAGGTTGAAGTGTTCTGTGGCAGGAACACTTTGAATTTTTAGGTTTCACTTCATTTAGTCCTAGAGGGATACACGCACTTGGAACTCTAAATCATATTCAGTTTGTGCTAGCTTCTTGTAACTTTACTCAGTCAATTAGTACTCATTGTGCTCTCTGTGCTTAGTTCCCTGATGAAGTAGACCTAAGCCAAGGCCGGAAAAATACACTTTCATTTGAAAGCATTTGTAGAACTTCCAAAGGACTCTGAGTTTACTGGAATCTCAGCAAATATTTTTTCACCCAATCTTGGGAATACTCATGAGGAAACATGAATATACCAGTTGAACTTGGCTGCCCAAATTTCGTTCTTCTATGTTGTAGCGTTCATTGGCAGGAATACATTGAATTCTTCAGTTTCACTTCGTTCTCCCCTATAGGGATACAGGCATTTGGAACTCTACATCAAACAGGATTTCTGCTAGCTGCTTGAAACTTGACTCAGTCAATTAGTTATCAGTGCCCTCTCTATGCTTTGTTCCCTGTTTAAGTACCTGTAAGCAGAGCCCATGAAAATACACTTGCCTTTGAAAGCGTTTGCAGACCTTCCACAGAACTCTGATTTTACTGGAATTTCAGCGAATGTTTTTTCTCCCAATCTTGGTAATACTTGGCAAGGATTATCATTATACCCGTTGCACTTGGCTGCTGAAATTTCTTTCTTCAAGCTTGAAGCGTTCGTTGGCTGTAACACTTTGAAGTTTAAGGGTTCACTTCGTTTTACCCTATAGGAATATGTGAATTTGGATCTCTAAATCAAACACGGTTTTTGCTAGCTGCTTAAAAATTGACTCAATCAATGAGTTCTAAGTGCGCTCTCTATGCTTTGTGCCCTTATGAAGTAGCCATTAGAATAGGCAAGACAAATACACTGTAATTTCAGCGTTTGCAGAGCAACTGCAGAACTCTGAGTTTACTGGAATCTCAACAAATACTTTTTCAAACGATCTTTTTGATGATTGCTGGAAAGATGCGTATACCATTTGCACTTGACCATCCAAGTTTTGTTCTTTCAGGTTGTAGCATTCACTTTCAGGAACACTTTGTACTTTTAGGTGTCACTTCGTTTTCCCCTATAGGGATACATGCAATTTGGAAATCTAAATCAAACATGGTTTGTGCTAGCTGCTTGAAACTTGACTCAGTTATTTAGTTCTCAGTGTGTTCACTTTGCTTTTTGCTCTTTTGAATTTGCACTAAGCAGAGGCAAGGAAAATACACTTTCATTTGAATGCTTTTGCAGAGCTTCCACCAACTGGCATTTTACTGGAATTTCAGCAAATATTTTTTCACGCGATCTTGTAGATTCTCAGCAAGGATTTGAGTATACCAGTGGCACATGCCTGGCCAATTGTTTTTTTTTTTCTTTTAGGTTGGAGCGTTCATTGGCAGCAATAGTTTGAATTTTTAGGTTTCACTTTCTTTTCCTTACAGGGATACA
>NW_027288310.1:0-62596 GCF_047511675.1 Marmota flaviventris
TGCAGTGATTCCACAGAACTGTGAGTTTCCTGGATTCTCAGCAAATATTTTTTCACCCTAACTTCTTGTTACTCGACAGCAAAGATAAGTAGACCGGTTGCATTTGGCTGCCCAAATTTAGATCTTCTAGGTTGAATAGTTCGTTTGCAGGAACACTTTGAAATTTGAGGTTTCACTTCATTTTCCCCTATAGGGATACATGCATTTGGAACTCTAACTCAAACGCGGTTGGTACTAGCTGCATGAAACTTGACTCACTCAGTTAGTTCTCAGTGCACTCTCTATGCTTTGTTTCCTGTTGAAGTAGCCCTAAGCAGAGGCAAGGAAAATATACTTTCATTTGAAAGTGTTTGCAGAGCTTCCACAGAACTCTGAGTTTACTGGAATCTCAGCAAAATTTTTTCACCCGATCTTGATGATACTTGGCAGCAAAGATGAGTATACCGGTTTCACTTGGCTGCCCAAATTTCGTTCTTCAGGGTTGAAGCGTTCGTTTGCAGGAGCACTTTGAATTGTAAGTTTCACTTCCTTTTCCCTTATGGGGATACATGCATTTGGAACTGTATATCCAACACGGTTTGTGCTAGCTTCTTCAAACTTGACTCACTCAATTCGTTCTCGGTGTGCTCTCTATGCTTTGTTCCCTGTGGTAGTAGCTCTAAGCGGAGGCAAGGAACATACACTTTCATTTGAAAGCATTTGCAAAATCTGCAGAGAACTCTGAGTTTACTGGAATCTCAGCAAATGTTTATTCACCCGAACTTGTTGATACTTGGTAGAAAAAATGTGTATACCAGTTGCTCTTGGCAGCACAAATTTTGTTCTGCTAGGCTGAATCATTCCTTTGCAGGATGACTTGGATCAGTTAGGTTTTACTACATTTTCCCCTATAGGGATACATGCTTTTGGAAATCGAAATCAAACACGGTTTGTGCTAGCTGCTTGAAAATTGACTCACTGAATGAATTCTCATTGTGCTCTCTATGCTTTGTTACCGGTTTATGTACACCGAAGCAGAGCAGAGAAAAATAAACTTTCATTTGAAAGTGTTTGTAGAGCATCCACAGAACAGAGTTTACTGGACTCTCAGCAGATATTTTTTCACCCGATCTTGTTGATACTTGGCAGCAAAACTGAGTAGATGAGTTGCACTTGGCAGCCCAAATTTCGTCATCTTATGTTGAAGAGTTCCTTTGCAGGAACACTTTGAATTTTCAGGTTTAACTTCTTTTTTCCCTTATAGGAATACATGCATTTGGAATGCTCAATCAAACACAGTTTGTGATACCTGTTTGAAACTTGGCCCACTCAATGACTTCTCAGTGGCTCTTTATGCATTGTCCCCTGCTGAAGTATCCCCAAGCAGAGGCAAGGAAAATACACTTTCTTATGTAAGTGTTTGCAGAGCTTCCACAAAACTCCCAAGTTTACTGGAATTTCAGCGAATATTTTTTCACTTAATCTTGTTGATACTAGGTAAGAAAGATGAGCATACCAGTTGCATTTGGCTGCCAAAATTTCTTTCTTCTACGTTGAAACATTTGCTTTCAGGAAGACATTGAATTTGGGGGGTTTCTCATCATTTTAACCTATAGGAATACATGCATTTGGAGCTCTCAATCAAACAGTTTGTGCCAGCCTGCTTGAAGCTTGACTCACTCAATTAGTTCCCGGTGTGCTCTCTGTGATTGGTTCCCTGGTGAAGTGGTCCTAAGTGGAGGCAAGGAACATTCGCTTTCCTAAGAAAGCATTTAGAGTGCTTCAACAGAGCTCCAAGTTAACTGGAATCTCTGCAAATAATTACTCACCTGATCTTGATGATACTTGTCAGGAAAGATGAGTTTACCAGTTGCACTTAGCTACCCAAATTTCGTTCTTCTAGGTTGAAAAGTTCGTTTGCAGGAACGCTTTTGAATGTTTAGGTTTCACTTCCTTTTCCCTTATAGGGATACATGCATCTGGAATTATACATCAAACACGGTTTACGCTAGCTGCTTGAAACTGAAACTCACTCAACTAGTTCTCAGTGTGATCTCTATGCTTTGTTTTCTGTTGAAGGAACCCTAAGCAGAGGCAAGGGAAAGAAACTTTCATTTGAAAGCCTTTGCAGTGATTCCACAGAACTGTGAGTTTCCTGGATTCTCAGCAAATATTTTTTCACCCTAACTTCTTGTTACTCGACAGCAAAGATAAGTAGACCGGTTGCATTTGGCTGCCCAAATTTAGATCTTCTAGGTTGAATAGTTCGTTTGCAGGAACACTTTGAAATTTGAGGTTTCACTTCATTTTCCCCTATAGGGATACATGCATTTGGAACTCTAACTCAAACGCGGTTGGTACTAGCTGCATGAAACTTGACTCACTCAGTTAGTTCTCAGTGCACTCTCTATGCTTTGTTTCCTGTTGAAGTAGCCCTAAGCAGAGGCAAGGAAAATATACTTTCATTTGAAAGTGTTTGCAGAGCTTCCACAGAACTCTGAGTTTACTGGAATCTCAGCAAAATTTTTTCACCCGATCTTGATGATACTTGGCAGCAAAGATGAGTATACCGGTTTCACTTGGCTGCCCAAATTTCGTTCTTCAGGGTTGAAGCGTTCGTTTGCAGGAGCACTTTGAATTGTAAGTTTCACTTCCTTTTCCCTTATGGGGATACATGCATTTGGAACTGTATATCCAACACGGTTTGTGCTAGCTTCTTCAAACTTGACTCACTCAATTCGTTCTCGGTGTGCTCTCTATGCTTTGTTCCCTGTGGTAGTAGCTCTAAGCGGAGGCAAGGAACATACACTTTCATTTGAAAGCATTTGCAAAATCTGCAGAGAACTCTGAGTTTACTGGAATCTCAGCAAATGTTTATTCACCCGAACTTGTTGATACTTGGTAGAAAAAATGTGTATACCAGTTGCTCTTGGCAGCACAAATTTTGTTCTGCTAGGCTGAATCATTCCTTTGCAGGATGACTTGGATCAGTTAGGTTTTACTACATTTTCCCCTATAGGGATACATGCTTTTGGAAATCGAAATCAAACACGGTTTGTGCTAGCTGCTTGAAAATTGACTCACTGAATGAATTCTCATTGTGCTCTCTATGCTTTGTTACCGGTTTATGTACACCGAAGCAGAGCAGAGAAAAATAAACTTTCATTTGAAAGTGTTTGTAGAGCATCCACAGAACAGAGTTTACTGGACTCTCAGCAGATATTTTTTCACCCGATCTTGTTGATACTTGGCAGCAAAACTGAGTAGATGAGTTGCACTTGGCAGCCCAAATTTCGTCATCTTATGTTGAAGAGTTCCTTTGCAGGAACACTTTGAATTTTCAGGTTTAACTTCTTTTTTCCCTATAGGAATACATGCATTTGGAATGCTCAATCAAACACAGTTTGTGATACCTGTTTGAAACTTGGCCCACTCAATGACTTCTCAGTGGCTCTTTATGCATTGTCCCCTGCTGAAGTATCCCCAAGCAGAGGCAAGGAAAATACACTTTCTTATGTAAGTGTTTGCAGAGCTTCCACAAAACTCCCAAGTTTACTGGAATTTCAGCGAATATTTTTTCACTTGATCTTGTTGATACTAGGTAAGAAAGATGAGCATACCAGTTGCATTTGGCTGCCAAAATTTCGTTCTTCTACGTTGAAACATTTGCTTTCAGGAAGACATTGAATTTGGGGGGTTCCTCATCATTTTAACCTATAGGAATACATGCATTTGGAGCTCTCAATCAAACAGTTTGTGCCAGCTGCTTGAAGCTTGACTCACTCAATTAGTTCCCGGTGTGCTCTCTGTGATTGGTTCCCTGGTGAAGTGGTCCTAAGTGGAGGCAAGGAACATTCGCTTTCCTAAGAAAGCATTTAGAGTGCTTCAACAGAGCTCCAAGTTAACTGGAATCTCTGCAAATAATTACTCACCTGATCTTGATGATACTTGTCAGGAAAGATGAGTTTACCAGTTGCACTTAGCTACCCAAATTTCGTTCTTCTAGGTTGAAAAGTTCATTTGCAGGAACGCTTTTGAATGTTTAGGTTTCACTTCCTTTTCCCTTATAGGGATACATGCATCTGGAATTATACATCAAACACGGTTTACGCTAGCTGCTTGAAACTGAAACTCACTCAACTAGTTCTCAGTGTGATCTCTATGCTTTGTTTTCTGTTGAAGGAACCCTAAGCAGAGGCAAGGGAAAGAAACTTTCATTTGAAAGCCTTTGCAGTGATTCCACAGAACTGTGAGTTTCCTGGATTCTCAGCAAATATTTTTTCACCCTAACTTCTTGTTACTCGACAGCAAAGATAAGTAGACCGGTTGCATTTGGCTGCCCAAATTTAGATCTTCTAGGTTGAATAGTTCGTTTGCAGGAACACTTTGAAATTTGAGGTTTCACTTCATTTTCCCCTATAGGGATACATGCATTTGGAACTCTAACTCAAACGCGGTTGGTACTAGCTGCATGAAACTTGACTCACTCAGTTAGTTCTCAGTGCACTCTCTATGCTTTGTTTCCTGTTGAAGTAGCCCTAAGCAGAGGCAAGGAAAATATACTTTCATTTGAAAGTGTTTGCAGAGCTTCCACAGAACTCTGAGTTTACTGGAATCTCAGCAAAATTCTTTCACCCGATCTTGATGATACTTGGCAGCAAAGATGAGTATACCGGTTTCACTTGGCTGCCCAAATTTCGTTCTTCAGGGTTGAAGCATTCGTTTGCAGGAGCACTTTGAATTGTAAGTTTCACTTCCTTTTCCCTTATGGGGATACATGCATTTGGAACTATATATCCAACACGGTTTGTGCTAGCTTCTTCAAACTTGACTCACTCAATTCGTTCTCGGTGTGCTCTCTATGCTTTGTTCCCTGTGGTAGTAGCTCTAAGCGGAGGCAAGGAACATACACTTTCATTTGAAAGCATTTGCAAAATCTGCAGAGAACTCTGAGTTTACTGGAATCTCAGCAAATGTTTATTCACCCGAACTTGTTGATACTTGGTAGAAAAAATGTGTATACCAGTTGCTCTTGGCAGCACAAATTTTGTTCTGCTAGGCTGAATCATTCCTTTGCAGGATGACTTGGATCAGTTAGGTTTTACTACATTTTCCCCTATAGGGATACATGCTTTTGGAAATCGAAATCAAACACGGTTTGTGCTAGCTGCTTGAAAATTGACTCACTGAATGAATTCTTATTGTGCTCTCTATGCTTTGTTACCGGTTTATGTACACCGAAGCAGAGCAGAGAAAAATAAACTTTCATTTGAAAGTGTTTGTAGAGCATCCACAGAACAGAGTTTACTGGACTCTCAGCAGATATTTTTTCACCCGATCTTGTTGATACTTGGCAGCAAAACTGAGTAGATGAGTTGCACTTGGCAGCCCAAATTTCGTCATCTTATGTTGAAGAGTTCCTTTGCAGGAACACTTTGAATTTTCAGGTTTAACTTCTTTTTTCCCTTATAGGAATACATGCATTTGGAATGCTCAATCAAACACAGTTTGTGATACCTGTTTGAAACTTGGCCCACTCAATGACTTCTCAGTGGCTCTTTATGCATTGTCCCCTGCTGAAGTATCCCCAAGCAGAGGCAAGGAAAATACACTTTCTTATGTAAGTGTTTGCAGAGCTTCCACAAAACTCCCAAGTTTACTGGAATTTCAGCGAATATTTTTTCACTTGATCTTGTTGATACGAGGTAAGAAAGATGAGCATACCAGTTGCATTTGGCTGCCAAAATTTCGTTCTTCTACGTTGAAACATTTGCTTTCAGGAAGACATTGAATTTGGGGGGTTTCTCATCATTTTAACCTACAGGAATACATGCATTTGGAGCTCTCAATCAAACACTGTTTGTGCCAGCTGCTTGAAGCTTGACTCACTCAATTAGTTCCCGGTGTGCTCTGTGTGATTGGTTCCCTGGTGAAGTGGTCCTAAGTGGAGGCAAGGAACATTCGCTTTCCTAAGAAAGCATTTAGAGTGCTTCAACAGAGCTCCAAGTTAACTGGAATCTCTGCAAATAATTACTCACCTGATCTTGATGATACTTGTCAGGAAAGATGAGTTTACCAGTTGCACTTAGCTACCCAAATTTCGTTCTTCTAGGTTGAAAAGTTCGTTTGCAGGAACGCTTTTGAATGTTTAGGTTTCACTTCCTTTTCCCTTATAGGGATACATGCATCTGGAATTATACATCAAACACGGTTTACGCTAGCTGCTTGAAACTGAAACTCACTCAACTAGTTCTCAGTGTGATCTCTATGCTTTGTTTTCTGTTGAAGGAACCCTAAGCAGAGGCAAGGGAAAGAAACTTTCATTTGAAAGCCTTTGCAGTGATTCCACAGAACTGTGAGTTTCCTGGATTCTCAGCAAATATTTTTTCACCCTAACTTCTTGTTACTCGACAGCAAAGATAAGTAGACCGGTTGCATTTGGCTGCCCAAATTTAGATCTTCTAGGTTGAATAGTTCGTTTGCAGGAACACTTTGAAATTTGAGGTTTCACTTCATTTTCCCCTATAGGGATACATGCATTTGGAACTCTAACTCAAACGCGGTTGGTACTAGCTGCATGAAACTTGACTCACTCAGTTAGTTCTCAGTGCACTCTCTATGCTTTGTTTCCTGTTGAAGTAGCCCTAAGCAGAGGCAAGGAAAATATACTTTCATTTGAAAGTGTTTGCAGAGCTTCCACAGAACTCTGAGTTTACTGGAATCTCAGCAAAATTTTTTCACCCGATCTTGATGATACTTGGCAGCAAAGATGAGTATACCGGTTTCACTTGGCTGCCCAAATTTCGTTCTTCAGGGTTGAAGCGTTCGTTTGCAGGAGCACTTTGAATTGTAAGTTTCACTTCCTTTTCCCTTATGGGGATACATGCATTTGGAACTGTATATCCAACACGGTTTGTGCTAGCTTCTTCAAACTTGACTCACTCAATTCGTTCTCGGTGTGCTCTCTATGCTTTGTTCCCTGTGGTAGTAGCTCTAAGCGGAGGCAAGGAACATACACTTTCATTTGAAAGCATTTGCAAAATCTGCAGAGAACTCTGAGTTTACTGGAATCTCAGCAGATGTTTATTCACCCGAACTTGTTGATACTTGGTAGAAAAAATGTGTATACCAGTTGCTCTTGGCAGCACAAATTTTGTTCTGCTAGGCTGAATCATTCCTTTGCAGGATGACTTGGATCAGTTAGGTTTTACTACATTTTCCCCTATAGGGATACATGCTTTTGGAAATCGAAATCAAACACGGTTTGTGCTAGCTGCTTGAAAATTGACTCACTGAATGAATTCTCATTGTGCTCTCTATGCTTTGTTACCGGTTTATGTACACCGAAGCAGAGCAGAGAAAAATAAACTTTCATTTGAAAGTGTTTGTAGAGCATCCACAGAACAGAGTTTACTGGACTCTCAGCAGATATTTTTTCACCCGATCTTGTTGATAATTGGCAGCAAAACTGAGTAGATGAGTTGCACTTGGCAGCCCAAATTTCGTCATCTTATGTTGAAGAGTTCCTTTGCAGGAACACTTTGAATTTTCAGGTTTAACTTCTTTTTTCCCTATAGGAATACATGCATTTGGAATGCTCAATCAAACACAGTTTGTGATACCTGTTTGAAACTTGGCCCACTCAATGACTTCTCAGTGGCTCTTTTTGCATTGTCCCCTGCTGAAGTATCCCCAAGCAGAGGCAAGGAAAATACACTTTCTTATGTAAGTGTTTGCAGAGCTTCCACAAAACTCCCAAGTTTACTGGAATTTCAGCGAATATTTTTTCACTTGATCTTGTTGATACTAGGTAAGAAAGATGAGCATACCAGTTGCATTTGGCTGCCAAAATTTCGTTCTTCTACGTTGAAACATTTGCTTTCAGGAAGACATTGAATTTGGGGGGTTTCTCATCATTTTAACCTATAGGAATACATGCATTTGGAGCTCTCAATCAAACACTGTTTGTGCCAGCTGCTTGAAGCTTGACTCACTCAATTAGTTCCCGGTGTGCTCTCTGTGATTGGTTCCCTGGTGAAGTGGTCCTAAGTGGAGGCAAGGAACATTCGCTTTCCTAAGAAAGCATTTAGAGTGCTTCAACAGAGCTCCAAGTTAACTGGAATCTCTGCAAATAATTACTCACCTGATCTTGATGATACTTGTCAGGAAAGATGAGTTTACCAGTTGCACTTAGCTACCCAAATTTCGTTCTTCTAGGTTGAAAAGTTCGTTTGCAGGAACGCTTTTGAATGTTTAGGTTTCACTTCCTTTTCCCTTATAGGGATACATGCATCTGGAATTATACATCAAACACGGTTTACGCTAGCTGCTTGAAACTGAAACTCACTCAACTAGTTCTCAGTGTGATCTCTATGCTTTGTTTTCTGTTGAAGGAACCCTAAGCAGAGGCAAGGGAAAGAAACTTTCATTTGAAAGCCTTTGCAGTGATTCCACAGAACTGTGAGTTTCCTGGATTCTCAGCAAATATTTTTTCACCCTAACTTCTTGTTACTCGACAGCAAAGATAAGTAGACCGGTTGCATTTGGCTGCCCAAATTTAGATCTTCTAGGTTGAATAGTTCGTTTGCAGGAACACTTTGAAATTTGAGGTTTCACTTCATTTTCCCCTATAGGGATACATGCATTTGGAACTCTAACTCAAACGCGGTTGGTACTAGCTGCATGAAACTTGACTCACTCAGTTAGTTCTCAGTGCACTCTCTATGCTTTGTTTCCTGTTGAAGTAGCCCTAAGCAGAGGCAAGGAAAATATACTTTCATTTGAAAGTGTTTGCAGAGCTTCCACAGAACTCTGAGTTTACTGGAATCTCAGCAAAATTTTTTCACCCGATCTTGATGATACTTGGCAGCAAAGATGAGTATACCGGTTTCACTTGGCTGCCCAAATTTCGTTCTTCAGGGTTGAAGCGTTCCTTTGCAGGAGCACTTTGAATTGTAAGTTTCACTTCCTTTTCCCTTATGGGGATACATGCATTTGGAACTGTATATCCAACACGGTTTGTGCTAGCTTCTTCAAACTTGACTCACTCAATTCGTTCTCGGTGTGCTCTCTATGCTTTGTTCCCTGTGGTAGTAGCTCTAAGCGGAGGCAAGGAACATACACTTTCATTTGAAAGCATTTGCAAAATCTGCAGAGAACTCTGAGTTTACTGGAATCTCAGCAGATGTTTATTCACCCGAACTTGTTGATACTTGGTAGAAAAAATGTGTATACCAGTTGCTCTTGGCAGCACAAATTTTGTTCTGCTAGGCTGAATCATTCCTTTGCAGGATGACTTGGATCAGTTAGGTTTTACTACATTTTCCCCTATAGGGATACATGCTTTTGGAAATCGAAATCAAACACGGTTTGTGCTAGCTGCTTGAAAATTGACTCACTGAATGAATTCTCATTGTGCTCTCTATGCTTTGTTACCGGTTTATGTACACCGAAGCAGAGCAGAGAAAAATAAACTTTCATTTGAAAGTGTTTGTAGAGCATCCACAGAACAGAGTTTACTGGACTCTCAGCAGATATTTTTTCACCCGATCTTGTTGATACTTGGCAGCAAAACTGAGTAGATGAGTTGCACTTGGCAGCCCAAATTTCGTCATCTTATGTTGAAGAGTTCCTTTGCAGGAACACTTTGAATTTTCAGGTTTAACTTCTTTTTTCCCTTATAGGAATACATGCATTTGGAATGCTCAATCAAACACAGTTTGTGATACCTGTTTGAAACTTGGCCCACTCAATGACTTCTCAGTGGCTCTTTATGCATTGTCCCCTGCTGAAGTATCCCCAAGCAGAGGCAAGGAAAATACACTTTCTTATGTAAGTGTTTGCAGAGCTTCCACAAAACTCCCAAGTTTACTGGAATTTCAGCGAATATTTTTTCACTTGATCTTGTTGATACTAGGTAAGAAAGATGAGCATACCAGTTGCATTTGGCTGCCAAAATTTCGTTCTTCTACGTTGAAACATTTGCTTTCAGGAAGACATTGAATTTGGGGGGTTTCTCATCATTTTAACCTACAGGAATACATGCATTTGGAGCTCTCAATCAAACACTGTTTGTGCCAGCTGCTTGAAGCTTGACTCACTCAATTAGTTCCCGGTGTGCTCTCTGTGATTGGTTCCCTGGTGAAGTGGTCCTAAGTGGAGGCAAGGAACATTCGCTTTCCTAAGAAAGCATTTAGAGTGCTTCAACAGAGCTCCAAGTTAACTGGAATCTCTGCAAATAATTACTCACCTGATCTTGATGATACTTGTCAGGAAAGATGAGTTTACCAGTTGCACTTAGCTACCCAAATTTCGTTCTTCTAGGTTGAAAAGTTCTTTTGCAGGAACGCTTTTGAATGTTTAGGTTTCACTTCCTTTTCCCTTATAGGGATACATGCATCTGGAATTATACATCAAACACGGTTTACGCTAGCTGCTTGAAACTGAAACTCACTCAACTAGTTCTCAGTGTGATCTCTATGCTTTGTTTTCTGTTGAAGGAACCCTAAGCAGAGGCAAGGGAAAGAAACTTTCATTTGAAAGCCTTTGCAGTGATTCCACAGAACTGTGAGTTTCCTGGATTCTCAGCAAATATTTTTTCACCCTAACTTCTTGTTACTCGACAGCAAAGATAAGTAGACCGGTTGCATTTGGCTGCCCAAATTTAGATCTTCTAGGTTGAATAGTTCGTTTGCAGGAACACTTTGAAATTTGAGGTTTCACTTCATTTTCCCCTATAGGGATACATGCATTTGGAACTCTAACTCAAACGCGGTTGGTACTAGCTGCATGAAACTTGACTCACTCAGTTAGTTCTCAGTGCACTCTCTATGCTTTGTTTCCTGTTGAAGTAGCCCTAAGCAGAGGCAAGGAAAATATACTTTCATTTGAAAGTGTTTGCAGAGCTTCCACAGAACTCTGAGTTTACTGGAATCTCAGCAAAATTTTTTCACCCGATCTTGATGATACTTGGCAGCAAAGATGAGTATACCGGTTTCACTTGGCTGCCCAAATTTCGTTCTTCAGGGTTGAAGCGTTCGTTTGCAGGAGCACTTTGAATTGTAAGTTTCACTTCCTTTTCCCTTATGGGGATACATGCATTTGGAACTGTATATCCAACACGGTTTGTGCTAGCTTCTTCAAACTTGACTCACTCAATTCGTTCTCGGTGTGCTCTCTATGCTTTGTTCCCTGTGGTAGTAGCTCTAAGCGGAGGCAAGGAACATACACTTTCATTTGAAAGCATTTGCAAAATCTGCAGAGAACTCTGAGTTTACTGGAATCTCAGCAAATGTTTATTCACCCGAACTTGTTGATACTTGGTAGAAAAAATGTGTATACCAGTTGCTCTTGGCAGCACAAATTTTGTTCTGCTAGGCTGAATCATTCCTTTGCAGGATGACTTGGATCAGTTAGGTTTTACTACATTTTCCCCTATAGGGATACATGCTTTTGGAAATCGAAATCAAACACCGGTTTGTGCTAGCTGCTTGAAAATTGACTCACTGAATGAATTCTCATTGTGCTCTCTATGCTTTGTTACCGGTTTATGTACACCGAAGCAGAGCAGAGAAAAATAACCTTTCATTTGAAAGTGTTTGTAGAGCATCCACAGAACAGAGTTTACTGGACTCTCAGCAGATATTTTTTCACCCGATCTTGTTGATACTTGGCAGCAAAACTGAGTAGATGAATTGCACTTGGCAGCCCAAATTTCGTCATCTTATGTTGAAGAGTTCCTTTGCAGGAACACTTTGAATTTTCAGGTTTAACTTCTTTTTTCCCTATAGGAATACATGCATTTGGAATGCTCAATCAAACACAGTTTGTGATACCTGTTTGAAACTTGGCCCACTCAATGACTTCTCAGTGGCTCTTTTTGCATTGTCCCCTGCTGAAGTATCCCCAAGCAGAGGCAAGGAAAATACACTTTCTTATGTAAGTGTTTGCAGAGCTTCCACAAAACTCCCAAGTTTACTGGAATTTCAGCGAATATTTTTTCACTTAATCTTGTTGATACTAGGTAAGAAAGATGAGCATACCAGTTGCATTTGGCTGCCAAAATTTCGTTCTTCTACGTTGAAACATTTGCTTTCAGGAAGACATTGAATTTGGGGGGTTTCTCATCATTTTAACCTACAGGAATACATGCATTTGGAGCTCTCAATCAAACACTGTTTGTGCCAGCTGCTTGAAGCTTGACTCACTCAATTAGTTCCCGGTGTGCTCTCTGTGATTGGTTCCCTGGTGAAGTGGTCCTAAGTGGAGGCAAGGAACATTCGCTTTCCTAAGAAAGCATTTAGAGTGCTTCAACAGAGCTCCAAGTTAACTGGAATCTCTGCAAATAATTACTCACCTGATCTTGATGATACTTGTCAGGAAAGATGAGTTTACCAGTTGCACTTAGCTACCCAAATTTCGTTCTTCTAGGTTGAAAAGTTCGTTTGCAGGAACGCTTTTGAATGTTTAGGTTTCACTTCCTTTTCCCTTATAGGGATACATGCATCTGGAATTATACATCAAACACGGTTTACGCTAGCTGCTTGAAACTGAAACTCACTCAACTAGTTCTCAGTGTGATCTCTATGCTTTGTTTTCTGTTGAAGGAACCCTAAGCAGAGGCAAGGGAAAGAAACTTTCATTTGAAAGCCTTTGCAGTGATTCCACAGAACTGTGAGTTTCCTGGATTCTCAGCAAATATTTTTTCACCCTAACTTCTTGTTACTCGACAGCAAAGATAAGTAGACCGGTTGCATTTGGCTGCCCAAATTTAGATCTTCTAGGTTGAATAGTTCGTTTGCAGGAACACTTTGAAATTTGAGGTTTCACTTCATTTTCCCCTATAGGGATACATGCATTTGGAACTCTAACTCAAACGCGGTTGGTACTAGCTGCATGAAACTTGACTCACTCAGTTAGTTCTCAGTGCACTCTCTATGCTTTGTTTCCTGTTGAAGTAGCCCTAAGCAGAGGCAAGGAAAATATACTTTCATTTGAAAGTGTTTGCAGAGCTTCCACAGAACTCTGAGTTTACTGGAATCTCAGCAAAATTTTTTCACCCGATCTTGATGATACTTGGCAGCAAAGATGAGTATACCGGTTTCACTTGGCTGCCCAAATTTCGTTCTTCAGGGTTGAAGCGTTCGTTTGCAGGAGCACTTTGAATTGTAAGTTTCACTTCCTTTTCCCTTATGGGGATACATGCATTTGGAACTGTATATCCAACACGGTTTGTGCTAGCTTCTTCAAACTTGACTCACTCAATTCGTTCTCGGTGTGCTCTCTATGCTTTGTTCCCTGTGGTAGTAGCTCTAAGCGGAGGCAAGGAACATACACTTTCATTTGAAAGCATTTGCAAAATCTGCAGAGAACTCTGAGTTTACTGGAATCTCAGCAAATGTTTATTCACCCGAACTTGTTGATACTTGGTAGAAAAAATGTGTATACCAGTTGCTCTTGGCAGCACAAATTTTGTTCTGCTAGGCTGAATCATTCCTTTGCAGGATGACTTGGATCAGTTAGGTTTTACTACATTTTCCCCTATAGGGATACATGCTTTTGGAAATCGAAATCAAACACCGGTTTGTGCTAGCTGCTTGAAAATTGACTCACTGAATGAATTCTCATTGTGCTCTCTATGCTTTGTTACCGGTTTATGTACACCGAAGCAGAGCAGAGAAAAATAAACTTTCATTTGAAAGTGTTTGTAGAGCATCCACAGAACAGAGTTTACTGGACTCTCAGCAGATATTTTTTCACCCGATCTTGTTGATACTTGGCAGCAAAACTGAGTAGATGAATTGCACTTGGCAGCCCAAATTTCGTCATCTTATGTTGAAGAGTTCCTTTGCAGGAACACTTTGAATTTTCAGGTTTAACTTCTTTTTTCCCTATAGGAATACATGCATTTGGAATGCTCAATCAAACACAGTTTGTGATACCTGTTTGAAACTTGGCCCACTCAATGACTTCTCAGTGGCTCTTTTTGCATTGTCCCCTGCTGAAGTATCCCCAAGCAGAGGCAAGGAAAATACACTTTCTTATGTAAGTGTTTGCAGAGCTTCCACAAAACTCCCAAGTTTACTGGAATTTCAGCGAATATTTTTTCACTTAATCTTGTTGATACTAGGTAAGAAAGATGAGCATACCAGTTGCATTTGGCTGCCAAAATTTCGTTCTTCTACGTTGAAACATTTGCTTTCAGGAAGACATTGAATTTGGGGGGTTTCTCATCATTTTAACCTACAGGAATACATGCATTTGGAGCTCTCAATCAAACACTGTTTGTGCCAGCTGCTTGAAGCTTGACTCACTCAATTAGTTCCCGGTGTGCTCTCTGTGATTGGTTCCCTGGTGAAGTGGTCCTAAGTGGAGGCAAGGAACATTCGCTTTCCTAAGAAAGCATTTAGAGTGCTTCAACAGAGCTCCAAGTTAACTGGAATCTCTGCAAATAATTACTCACCTGATCTTGATGATACTTGTCAGGAAAGATGAGTTTACCAGTTGCACTTAGCTACCCAAATTTCGTTCTTCTAGGTTGAAAAGTTCGTTTGCAGGAACGCTTTTGAATGTTTAGGTTTCACTTCCTTTTCCCTTATAGGGATACATGCATCTGGAATTATACATCAAACACGGTTTACGCTAGCTGCTTGAAACTGAAACTCACTCAACTAGTTCTCAGTGTGATCTCTATGCTTTGTTTTCTGTTGAAGGAACCCTAAGCAGAGGCAAGGGAAAGAAACTTTCATTTGAAAGCCTTTGCAGTGATTCCACAGAACTGTGAGTTTCCTGGATTCTCAGCAAATATTTTTTCACCCTAACTTCTTGTTACTCGACAGCAAAGATAAGTAGACCGGTTGCATTTGGCTGCCCAAATTTAGATCTTCTAGGTTGAATAGTTCGTTTGCAGGAACACTTTGAAATTTGAGGTTTCACTTCATTTTCCCCTATAGGGATACATGCATTTGGAACTCTAACTCAAACGCGGTTGGTACTAGCTGCATGAAACTTGACTCACTCAGTTAGTTCTCAGTGCACTCTCTATGCTTTGTTTCCTGTTGAAGTAGCCCTAAGCAGAGGCAAGGAAAATATACTTTCATTTGAAAGTGTTTGCAGAGCTTCCACAGAACTCTGAGTTTACTGGAATCTCAGCAAAATTTTTTCACCCGATCTTGATGATACTTGGCAGCAAAGATGAGTATACCGGTTTCACTTGGCTGCCCAAATTTCGTTCTTCAGGGTTGAAGCGTTCGTTTGCAGGAGCACTTTGAATTGTAAGTTTCACTTCCTTTTCCCTTATGGGGATACATGCATTTGGAACTGTATATCCAACACGGTTTGTGCTAGCTTCTTCAAACTTGACTCACTCAATTCGTTCTCGGTGTGCTCTCTATGCTTTGTTCCCTGTGGTAGTAGCTCTAAGCGGAGGCAAGGAACATACACTTTCATTTGAAAGCATTTGCAAAATCTGCAGAGAACTCTGAGTTTACTGGAATCTCAGCAAATGTGTATTCACCCGAACTTGTTGATACTTGGTAGAAAAAATGTGTATACCAGTTGCTCTTGGCAGCACAAATTTTGTTCTGCTAGGCTGAATCATTCCTTTGCAGGATGACTTGGATCAGTTAGGTTTTACTACATTTTCCCCTATAGGGATACATGCTTTTGGAAATCGAAATCAAACACGGTTTGTGCTAGCTGCTTGAAAATTGACTCACTGAATGAATTCTCATTGTGCTCTCTATGCTTTGTTACCGGTTTATGTACACCGAAGCAGAGCAGAGAAAAATAAACTTTCATTTGAAAGTGTTTGTAGAGCATCCACAGAACAGAGTTTACTGGACTCTCAGCAGATATTTTTTCACCCGATCTTGTTGATACTTGGCAGCAAAACTGTGTAGATGAATTGCACTTGGCAGCCCAAATTTCGTCATCTTATGTTGAAGAGTTCCTTTGCAGGAACACTTTGAATTTTCAGGTTTAACTTCTTTTTTCCCTATAGGAATACATGCATTTGGAATGCTCAATCAAACACAGTTTGTGATACCTGTTTGAAACTTGGCCCACTCAATGACTTCTCAGTGGCTCTTTTTGCATTGTCCCCTGCTGAAGTATCCCCAAGCAGAGGCAAGGAAAATACACTTTCTTATGTAAGTGTTTGCAGAGCTTCCACAAAACTCCCAAGTTTACTGGAATTTCAGCGAATATTTTTTCACTTGATCTTGTTGATACTAGGTAAGAAAGATGAGCATACCAGTTGCATTTGGCTGCCAAAATTTCGTTCTTCTACGTTGAAACATTTGCTTTCAGGAAGACATTGAATTTGGGGGGTTTCTCATCATTTTAACCTATAGGAATACATGCATTTGGAGCTCTAAATCAAACACTGTTTGTGCCAGCTGCTTGAAGCTTGACTCACTCAATTAGTTCCCGGTGTGCTCTCTGTGATTGGTTCCCTGGTGAAGTGGTCCTAAGTGGAGGCAAGGAACATTCGCTTTCCTAAGAAAGCATTTAGAGTGCTTCAACAGAGCTCCAAGTTAACTGGAATCTCTGCAAATAATTACTCACCTGATCTTGATGATACTTGTCAGGAAAGATGAGTTTACCAGTTGCACTTAGCTACCCAAATTTCGTTCTTCTAGGTTGAAAAGTTCGTTTGCAGGAACGCTTTTGAATGTTTAGGTTTCACTTCCTTTTCCCTTATAGGGATACATGCATCTGGAATTATACATCAAACACGGTTTACACTAGCTGCTTGAAACTGAAACTCACTCAACTAGTTCTCAGTGTGATCTCTATGCTTTGTTTTCTGTTGAAGGAACCCTAAGCAGAGGCAAGGGAAAGAAACTTTCATTTGAAAGCCTTTGCAGTGATTCCACAGAACTGTGAGTTTCCTGGATTCTCAGCAAATATTTTTTCACCCTAACTTCTTGTTACTCGACAGCAAAGATAAGTAGACCGGTTGCATTTGGCTGCCCAAATTTAGATCTTCTAGGTTGAATAGTTCGTTTGCAGGAACACTTTGAAATTTGAGGTTTCACTTCATTTTCCCCTATAGGGATACATGCATTTGGAACTCTAACTCAAACGCGGTTGGTACTAGCTGCATGAAACTTGACTCACTCAGTTAGTTCTCAGTGCACTCTCTATGCTTTGTTTCCTGTTGAAGTAGCCCTAAGCAGAGGCAAGGAAAATATACTTTCATTTGAAAGTGTTTGCAGAGCTTCCACAGAACTCTGAGTTTACTGGAATCTCAGCAAAATTTTTTCACCCGATCTTGATGATACTTGGCAGCAAAGATGAGTATACCGGTTTCACTTGGCTGCCCAAATTTCGTTCTTCAGGGTTGAAGCGTTCCTTTGCAGGAGCACTTTGAATTGTAAGTTTCACTTCCTTTTCCCTTATGGGGATACATGCATTTGGAACTGTATATCCAACACGGTTTGTGCTAGCTTCTTCAAACTTGACTCACTCAATTCGTTCTCGGTGTGCTCTCTATGCTTTGTTCCCTGTGGTAGTAGCTCTAAGCGGAGGCAAGGAACATACACTTTCATTTGAAAGCATTTGCAAAATCTGCAGAGAACTCTGAGTTTACTGGAATCTCAGCAAATGTTTATTCACCCGAACTTGTTGATACTTGGTAGAAAAAATGTGTATACCAGTTGCTCTTGGCAGCACAAATTTTGTTCTGCTAGGCTGAATCATTCCTTTGCAGGATGACTTGGATCAGTTAGGTTTTACTACATTTTCCCCTATAGGGATACATGCTTTTGGAAATCGAAATCAAACACGGTTTGTGCTAGCTGCTTGAAAATTGACTCACTGAATGAATTCTCATTGTGCTCTCTATGCTTTGTTACCGGTTTATGTACACCGAAGCAGAGCAGAGAAAAATAAACTTTCATTTGAAAGTGTTTGTAGAGCATCCACAGAACAGAGTTTACTGGACTCTCAGCAGATATTTTTTCACCCGATCTTGTTGATACTTGGCAGCAAAACTGAGTAGATGAATTGCACTTGGCAGCCCAAATTTCGTCATCTTATGTTGAAGAGTTCCTTTGCAGGAACACTTTGAATTTTCAGGTTTAACTTCTTTTTTCCCTATAGGAATACATGCATTTGGAATGCTCAATCAAACACAGTTTGTGATACCTGTTTGAAACTTGGCCCACTCAATGACTTCTCAGTGGCTCTTTTTGCATTGTCCCCTGCTGAAGTATCCCCAAGCAGAGGCAAGGAAAATACACTTTCTTATGTAAGTGTTTGCAGAGCTTCCACAAAACTCCCAAGTTTACTGGAATTTCAGCGAATATTTTTTCACTTGATCTTGTTGATACTAGGTAAGAAAGATGAGCATACCAGTTGCATTTGGCTGCCAAAATTTCGTTCTTCTACGTTGAAACATTTGCTTTCAGGAAGACATTGAATTTGGGGGGTTTCTCATCATTTTAACCTATAGGAATACATGCATTTGGAGCTCTAAATCAAACACTGTTTGTGCCAGCTGCTTGAAGCTTGACTCACTCAATTAGTTCCCGGTGTGCTCTCTGTGATTGGTTCCCTGGTGAAGTGGTCCTAAGTGGAGGCAAGGAACATTCGCTTTCCTAAGAAAGCATTTAGAGTGCTTCAACAGAGCTCCAAGTTAACTGGAATCTCTGCAAATAATTACTCACCTGATCTTGATGATACTTGTCAGGAAAGATGAGTTTACCAGTTGCACTTAGCTACCCAAATTTCGTTCTTCTAGGTTGAAAAGTTCGTTTGCAGGAACGCTTTTGAATGTTTAGGTTTCACTTCCTTTTCCCTTATAGGGATACATGCATCTGGAATTATACATCAAACACGGTTTACGCTAGCTGCTTGAAACTGAAACTCACTCAACTAGTTCTCAGTGTGATCTCTATGCTTTGTTTTCTGTTGAAGGAACCCTAAGCAGAGGCAAGGGAAAGAAACTTTCATTTGAAAGCCTTTGCAGTGATTCCACAGAACTGTGAGTTTCCTGGATTCTCAGCAAATATTTTTTCACCCTAACTTCTTGTTACTCGACAGCAAAGATAAGTAGACCGGTTGCATTTGGCTGCCCAAATTTAGATCTTCTAGGTTGAATAGTTCGTTTGCAGGAACACTTTGAAATTTGAGGTTTCACTTCATTTTCCCCTATAGGGATACATGCATTTGGAACTCTAACTCAAACGCGGTTGGTACTAGCTGCATGAAACTTGACTCACTCAGTTAGTTCTCAGTGCACTCTCTATGCTTTGTTTCCTGTTGAAGTAGCCCTAAGCAGAGGCAAGGAAAATATACTTTCATTTGAAAGTGTTTGCAGAGCTTCCACAGAACTCTGAGTTTACTGGAATCTCAGCAAAATGTTTTCACCCGATCTTGATGATACTTGGCAGCAAAGATGAGTATACCGGTTTCACTTGGCTGCCCAAATTTCGTTCTTCAGGGTTGAAGCGTTCGTTTGCAGGAGCACTTTGAATTGTAAGTTTCACTTCCTTTTCCCTTATGGGGATACATGCATTTGGAACTGTATATCCAACACGGTTTGTGCTAGCTTCTTCAAACTTGACTCACTCAATTCGTTCTCGGTGTGCTCTCTATGCTTTGTTCCCTGTGGTAGTAGCTCTAAGCGGAGGCAAGGAACATACACTTTCATTTGAAAGCATTTGCAAAATCTGCAGAGAACTCTGAGTTTACTGGAATCTCAGCAGATGTTTATTCACCCGAACTTGTTGATACTTGGTAGAAAAAATGTGTATACCAGTTGCTCTTGGCAGCACAAATTTTGTTCTGCTAGGCTGAATCATTCCTTTGCAGGATGACTTGGATCAGTTAGGTTTTACTACATTTTCCCCTATAGGGATACATGCTTTTGGAAATCGAAATCAAACACGGTTTGTGCTAGCTGCTTGAAAATTGACTCACTGAATGAATTCTCATTGTGCTCTCTATGCTTTGTTACCGGTTTATGTACACCGAAGCAGAGCAGAGAAAAATAAACTTTCATTTGAAAGTGTTTGTAGAGCATCCACAGAACAGAGTTTACTGGACTCTCAGCAGATATTTTTTCACCCGATCTTGTTGATACTTGGCAGCAAAACTGAGTAGATGAATTGCACTTGGCAGCCCAAATTTCGTCATCTTATGTTGAAGAGTTCCTTTGCAGGAACACTTTGAATTTTCAGGTTTAACTTCTTTTTTCCCTCTAGGAATACATGCATTTGGAATGCTCAATCAAACACAGTTTGTGATACCTGTTTGAAACTTGGCCCACTCAATGACTTCTCAGTGGCTCTTTTTGCATTGTCCCCTGCTGAAGTATCCCCAAGCAGAGGCAAGGAAAATACACTTTCTTATGTAAGTGTTTGCAGAGCTTCCACAAAACTCCCAAGTTTACTGGAATTTCAGCGAATATTTTTTCACTTGATCTTGTTGATACTAGGTAAGAAAGATGAGCATACCAGTTGCATTTGGCTGCCAAAATTTCGTTCTTCTACGTTGAAACATTTGCTTTCAGGAAGACATTGAATTTGGGGGGTTTCTCATCATTTTAACCTATAGGAATACATGCATTTGGAGCTCTAAATCAAACACTGTTTGTGCCAGCTGCTTGAAGCTTGACTCACTCAATTAGTTCCCGGTGTGCTCTCTGTGATTGGTTCCCTGGTGAAGTGGTCCTAAGTGGAGGCAAGGAACATTCGCTTTCCTAAGAAAGCATTTAGAGTGCTTCAACAGAGCTCCAAGTTAACTGGAATCTCTGCAAATAATTACTCACCTGATCTTGATGATACTTGTCAGGAAAGATGAGTTTACCAGTTGCACTTAGCTACCCAAATTTCGTTCTTCTAGGTTGAAAAGTTCGTTTGCAGGAACGCTTTTGAATGTTTAGGTTTCACTTCCTTTTCCCTTATAGGGATACATGCATCTGGAATTATACATCAAACACGGTTTACGCTAGCTGCTTGAAACTGAAACTCACTCAACTAGTTCTCAGTGTGATCTCTATGCTTTGTTTTCTGTTGAAGGAACCCTAAGCAGAGGCAAGGGAAAGAAACTTTCATTTGAAAGCCTTTGCAGTGATTCCACAGAACTGTGAGTTTCCTGGATTCTCAGCAAATATTTTTTCACCCTAACTTCTTGTTACTCGACAGCAAAGATAAGTAGACCGGTTGCATTTGGCTGCCCAAAATTAGATCTTCTAGGTTGAATAGTTCGTTTGCAGGAACACTTTGAAATTTGAGGTTTCACTTCATTTTCCCCTATAGGGATACATGCATTTGGAACTCTAACTCAAACGCGGTTGGTACTAGCTGCATGAAACTTGACTCACTCAGTTAGTTCTCAGTGCACTCTCTATGCTTTGTTTCCTGTTGAAGTAGCCCTAAGCAGAGGCAAGGAAAATATACTTTCATTTGAAAGTGTTTGCAGAGCTTCCACAGAACTCTGAGTTTACTGGAATCTCAGCAAAATTTTTTCACCCGATCTTGATGATACTTGGCAGCAAAGATGAGTATACCGGTTTCACTTGGCTGCCCAAATTTCGTTCTTCAGGGTTGAAGCATTCGTTTGCAGGAGCACTTTGAATTGTAAGTTTCACTTCCTTTTCCCTTATGGGGATACATGCATTTGGAACTGTATATCCAACACGGTTTGTGCTAGCTTCTTCAAACTTGACTCACTCAATTCGTTCTCGGTGTGCTCTCTATGCTTTGTTCCCTGTGGTAGTAGCTCTAAGCGGAGGCAAGGAACATACACTTTCATTTGAAAGCATTTGCAAAATCTGCAGAGAACTCTGAGTTTACTGGAATCTCAGCAAATGTTTATTCACCCGAACTTGTTGATACTTGGTAGAAAAAATGTGTATACCAGTTGCTCTTGGCAGCACAAATTTTGTTCTGCTAGGCTGAATCATTCCTTTGCAGGATGACTTTTATCAGTTAGGTTTTACTACATTTTCCCCTATAGGGATACATGCTTTTGGAAATCGAAATCAAACACGGTTTGTGCTAGCTGCTTGAAAATTGACTCACTGAATGAATTCTCATTGTGCTCTCTATGCTTTGTTACCGGTTTATGTACACCGAAGCAGAGCAGAGAAAAATAAACTTTCATTTGAAAGTGTTTGTAGAGCATCCACAGAACAGAGTTTACTGGACTCTCAGCAGATATTTTTTCACCCGATCTTGTTGATACTTGGCAGCAAAACTGAGTAGATGAATTGCACTTGGCAGCCCAAATTTCGTCATCTTATGTTGAAGAGTTCCTTTGCAGGAACACTTTGAATTTTCAGGTTTAACTTCTTTTTTCCCTATAGGAATACATGCATTTGGAATGCTCAATCAAACACAGTTTGTGATACCTGTTTGAAACTTGGCCCACTCAATGACTTCTCAGTGGCTCTTTTTGCATTGTCCCCTGCTGAAGTATCCCCAAGCAGAGGCAAGGAAAATACACTTTCTTATGTAAGTGTTTGCAGAGCTTCCACAAAACTCCCAAGTTTACTGGAATTTCAGCGAATATTTTTTCACTTGATCTTGTTGATACTAGGTAAGAAAGATGAGCATACCAGTTGCATTTGGCTGCCAAAATTTCGTTCTTCTACGTTGAAACATTTGCTTTCAGGAAGACATTGAATTTGGGGGGTTTCTCATCATTTTAACCTATAGGAATACATGCATTTGGAGCTCTAAATCAAACACTGTTTGTGCCAGCTGCTTGAAGCTTGACTCACTCAATTAGTTCCCGGTGTGCTCTCTGTGATTGGTTCCCTGGTGAAGTGGTCCTAAGTGGAGGCAAGGCACATTCGCTTTCCTAAGAAAGCATTTAGAGTGCTTCAACAGAGCTCCAAGTTAACTGGAATCTCTGCAAATAATTACTCACCTGATCTTGATGATACTTGTCAGGAAAGATGAGTTTACCAGTTGCACTTAGCTACCCAAATTTCGTTCTTCTAGGTTGAAAAGTTCGTTTGCAGGAACGCTTTTGAATGTTTAGGTTTCACTTCCTTTTCCCTTATAGGGATACATGCATCTGGAATTATACATCAAACACGGTTTACGCTAGCTGCTTGAAACTGAAACTCACTCAACTAGTTCTCAGTGTGATCTCTATGCTTTGTTTTCTGTTGAAGGAACCCTAAGCAGAGGCAAGGGAAAGAAACCTTTCATTTGAAAGCCTTTGCAGTGATTCCACAGAACTGTGAGTTTCCTGGATTCTCAGCAAATATTTTTTCACCCTAACTTCTTGTTACTCGACAGCAAAGATAAGTAGACCGGTTGCATTTGGCTGCCCAAATTTAGATCTTCTAGGTTGAATAGTTCGTTTGCAGGAACACTTTGAAATTTGAGGTTTCACTTCATTTTCCCCTATAGGGATACATGCATTTGGAACTCTAACTCAAACGCGGTTGGTACTAGCTGCATGAAACTTGACTCACTCAGTTAGTTCTCAGTGCACTCTCTATGCTTTGTTTCCTGTTGAAGTAGCCCTAAGCAGAGGCAAGGAAAATATACTTTCATTTGAAAGTGTTTGCAGAGCTTCCACAGAACTCTGAGTTTACTGGAATCTCAGCAAAATTTTTTCACCCGATCTTGATGATACTTGGCAGCAAAGATGAGTATACCGGTTTCACTTGGCTGCCCAAATTTCGTTCTTCAGGGTTGAAGCGTTCGTTTGCAGGAGCACTTTGAATGTAAGTTTCACTTCCTTTTCCCTTATGGGGATACATGCATTTGGAACTGTATATCCAACACGGTTTGTGCTAGCTTCTTCAAACTTGACTCACTCAATTCGTTCTCGGTGTGCTCTCTATGCTTTGTTCCCTGTGGTAGTAGCTCTAAGCGGAGGCAAGGAACATACACTTTCATTTGAAAGCATTTGCAAAATCTGCAGAGAACTCTGAGTTTACTGGAATCTCAGCAAATGTTTATTCACCCGAACTTGTTGATACTTGGTAGAAAAAAATGTGTATACCAGTTGCTCTTGGCAGCACAAATTTTGTTCTGCTAGGCTGAATCATTCCTTTGCAGGATGACTTGGATCAGTTAGGTTTTACTACATTTTCCCCTATAGGGATACATGCTTTTGAAATCGAAATCAAACACGGTTTGTGCTAGCTGCTTGAAAATTGACTCACTGAATGAATTCTCATTGTGCTCTCTATGCTTTGTTACCGGTTTATGTACACCGAAGCAGAGCAGAGAAAAATAAACTTTCATTTTGAAAGTGTTTGTAGAGCATCCACAGAACAGAGTTTACTGGACTCTCAGCAGATAATTTTTCACCCGATCTTGTTGATACTTGGCAGCAAAACTGAGTAGATGAGTTGCACTTGGCAGCCCAAATTTCGTCATCTTATGTTGAAGAGTTCCTTTGCAGGAACACTTTGAATTTTCAGGTTTAACTTCTTTTTTCCCTATAGGAATACATGCATTTGGAATGCTCAATCAAACACAGTTTGTGATACCTGTTTGAAACTTGGCCCACTCAATGACTTCTCAGTGGCTCTTTCTGCATTGTCCCCTGCTGAAGTATCCCCAAGCAGAGGCAAGGAAAATACACTGTCTTATGTAAGTGTTTGCAGAGCTTCCACAAAACTCCCAAGTTTACTGGAATTTCAGCGAATATTTTTTCACTTGATCTTGTTGATACTAGGTAAGAAAGATGAGCATACCAGTTGCATTTGGCTGCCAAAATTTCGTTCTTCTACGTTGAAACATTTGCTTTCAGGAAGACATTGAATTTGGGGGGTTTCTCATCATTTTAACCTATAGGAATACATGCATTTGGAGCTCTAAATCAAACACCTGTTGTGCCAGCTGCTTGAAGCTTGACTCACTCAATTAGTTCCCGGTGTGCTCTCTGTGATTGGTTCCCTGGTGAAGTGGTCCTAAGTGGAGGCAAGGAACATTCGCTTTCCTAAGAAAGCATTTAGAGTGCTTCAACAGAGCTCCAAGTTAACTGGAATCTCTGCAAATAATTACTCACCTGATCTTGATGATACTTGTCAGGAAAGATGAGTTTACCAGTTGCACTTAGCTACCCAAATTTCGTTCTTCTAGGTTGAAAAGTTCGTTTGCAGGAACGCTTTTGAATGTTTAGGTTTCACTTCCTTTTCCCTTATAGGGATACATGCATCTGGAATTATACATCAAACACGGTTTACGCTAGCTGCTTGAAACTGAAACTCACTCAACTAGTTCTCAGTGTGATCTCTATGCTTTGTTTTCTGTTGAAGGAACCCTAAGCAGAGGCAAGGGAAAGAAACTTTCATTTGAAAGCCTTTGCAGTGATTCCACAGAACTGTGAGTTTCCTGGATTCTCAGCAAATATTTTTTCACCCTAACTTCTTGTTACTCGACAGCAAAGATAAGTAGACCGGTTGCATTTGGCTGCCCAAATTTAGATCTTCTAGGTTGAATAGTTCGTTTGCAGGAACACTTTGAAATTTGAGGTTTCACTTCATTTTCCCCTATAGGGATACATGCATTTGGAACTCTAACTCAAACGCGGTTGGTACTAGCTGCATGAAACTTGACTCACTCAGTTAGTTCTCAGTGCACTCTCTATGCTTTGTTTCCTGTTGAAGTAGCCCTAAGCAGAGGCAAGGAAAATATACTTTCATTTGAAAGTGTTTGCAGAGCTTCCACAGAACTCTGAGTTTACTGGAATCTCAGCAAAATTTTTTCACCCGATCTTGATGATACTTGGCAGCAAAGATGAGTATACCGGTTTCACCTTGGCTGCCCAAATTTCGTTCTTCAGGGTTGAAGCGTTCGTTTGCAGGAGCACTTTGAATTGTAAGTTTCACTTCCTTTTCCCTTATGGGGATACATGCATTTGGAACTGTATATCCAACACGGTTTGTGCTAGCTTCTTCAAACTTGACTCACTCAATTCGTTCTCGGTGTGCTCTCTATGCTTTGTTCCCTGTGGTAGTAGCTCTAAGCGGAGGCAAGGAACATACACTTTCATTTGAAAGCATTTGCAAAATCTGCAGAGAACTCTGAGTTTACTGGAATCTCAGCAGATGTTTATTCACCCGAACTTGTTGATACTTGGTAGAAAAAATGTGTATACCAGTTGCTCTTGGCAGCACAAATTTTGTTCTGCTAGGCTGAATCATTCCTTTGCAGGATGACTTGGATCAGTTAGGTTTTACTACATTTTCCCCTATAGGGATACATGCTTTTGGAAATCGAAATCAAACACGGTTTGTGCTAGCTGCTTGAAAATTGACTCACTGAATGAATTCCATTGTGCTCTCTATGCTTTGTTACCGGTTTATGTACACCGAAGCAGAGCCGAGAAAAATAAACTTTCATTTGAAAGTGTTTGTAGAGCATCCACAGAACAGAGTTTACTGGACTCTCAGCAGATATTTTTTCACCCGATCTTGTTGATACTTGGCAGCAAAACTGAGTAGATGAGTTGCACTTGGCAGCCCAAATTTCGTCATCTTATGTTGAAGAGTTCCTTTGCAGGAACACTTTGAATTTTCAGGTTTAACTTCTTTTTTCCCTATAGGAATACATGCATTTGGAATGCTCAATCAAACACAGTTTGTGATACCTGTTTGAAACTTGGCCCACTCAATGACTTCTCAGTGGCTCTTTATGCATTGTCCCCTGCTGAAGTATCCCCAAGCAGAGGCAAGGAAAATACACTTTCTTATGTAAGTGTTTGCAGAGCTTCCACAAAACTCCCAAGTTTACTGGAATTTCAGCGAATATTTTTTCACTTGATCTTGTTGATACTAGGTAAGAAAGATGAGCATACCAGTTGCATTTGGCTGCCAAAATTTCGTTCTTCTACGTTGAAACATTTGCTTTCAGGAAGACATTGAATTTGGGGGGTTTCTCATCCTTTTAACCTACAGGAATACATGCATTTGGAGCTCTCAATCAAACACTGTTTGTGCCAGCTGCTTGAAGCTTGACTCACTCAATTAGTTCCCGGTGTGCTCTCTGTGATTGGTTCCCTGGTGAAGTGGTCCTAAGTGGAGGCAAGGAACATTCGCTTTCCTAAGAAAGCATTTAGAGTGCTTCAACAGAGCTCCAAGTTAACTGGAATCTCTGCAAATAATTACTCACCTGATCTTGATGATACTTGTCAGGAAAGATGAGTTTACCAGTTGCACTTAGCTACCCAAATTTCGTTCTTCTAGGTTGAAAAGTTCGTTTGCAGGAACGCTTTTGAATGTTTAGGTTTCACTTCCTTTTCCCTTATAGGGATACATGCATCTGGAATTATACATCAAACACGGTTTACGCTAGCTGCTTGAAACTGAAACTCACTCAACTAGTTCTCAGTGTGATCTCTATGCTTTGTTTTCTGTTGAAGGAACCCTAAGCAGAGGCAAGGGAAAGGAAACTTTCATTTGAAAGCCTTTGCAGTGATTCCACAGAACTGTGAGTTTCCTGGATTCTCAGCAAATATTTTTTCACCCTAACTTCTTGTTACTCGACAGCAAAGATAAGTAGACCGGTTGCATTTGGCTGCCCAAATGTAGATCTTCTAGGTTGAATAGTTCGTTTGCAGGAACACTTTGAAATTTGAGGTTTCACTTCATTTTCCCCTATAGGGATACATGCATTTGGAACTCTAACTCAAACGCGGTTGGTACTAGCTGCATGAAACTTGACTCACTCAGTTAGTTCTCAGTGCACTCTCTATGCTTTGTTTCCTGTTGAAGTAGCCCTAAGCAGAGGCAAGGAAAATATACTTTCATTTGAAAGTGTTTGCAGAGCTTCCACAGAACTCTGAGTTTACTGGAATCTCAGCAAAATGTTTTCACCCGATCTTGATGATACTTGGCAGCAAAGATGAGTATACCGGTTTCACTTGGCTGCCCAAATTTCGTTCTTCAGGGTTGAAGCGTTCGTTTGCAGGAGCACTTTGAATTGTAAGTTTCACTTCCTTTTCCTTATGGGGATACATGCATTTGGAACTGTATATCCAACACGGTTTGTGCTAGCTTCTTCAAACTTGACTCACTCAATTCGTTCTCGGTGTGCTCTCTATGCTTTGTTCCCTGTGGTAGTAGCTCTAAGCGGAGGCAAGGAACATACACTTTCATTTGAAAGCATTTGCAAAATCTGCAGAGAACTCTGAGTTTACTGGAATCTCAGCAAATGTTTATTCACACGAACTTGTTGATACTTGGTAGAAAAAATGTGTATACCAGTTTGCTCTTGGCAGCACAAATTTTGTTCTGCTGGGCTGAATCATTCCTTTGCAGGATGACTTGGATCAGTTAGGTTTTACTACATTTTCCCCTATAGGGATACATGCTTTTGGAAATCGAAATCAAACACGGTTTGTGCTAGCTGCTTGAAAATTGACTCACTGAATGAATTCTCATTGTGCTCTCTATGCTTTGTTACCGGTTTATGTACACCGAAGCAGAGCAGAGAAAAATAAACTTTCATTTGAAAGTGTTTGTAGAGCATCCACAGAACAGAGTTTACTGGACTCTCAGCAGATATTTTTTCACCCGATCTTGTTGATACTTGGCAGCAAAACTGAGTAGATGAGTTGCACTTGGCAGCCCAAATTTCGTCATCTTATGTTGAAGAGTTCCTTTGCAGGAACACTTTGAATTTTCAGGTTTAACTTCTTTTTTTCCCTTATAGGAATACATGCATTTGGAATGCTCAATCAAACACAGTTTGTGATACCTGTTTGAAACTTGGCCCACTCAATGACTTCTCAGTGGCTCTTTATGCATTGTCCCCTGCTGAAGTATCCCCAAGCAGAGGCAAGGAAAATACACTTTCTTATGTAAGTGTTTGCAGAGCTTCCACAAAACTCCCAAGTTTACTGGAATTTCAGCGAATATTTTTTCACTTGATCTTGTTGATACTAGGTAAGAAAGATGAGCATACCAGTTGCATTTGGCTGCCAAAATTTCGTTCTTCTACGTTGAAACATTTGCTTTCAGGAAGACATTGAATTTGGGGGGTTCTCATCATTTTAACCTACAGGAATACATGCATTTGGAGCTCTCAATCAAACACTGTTTGTGCCAGCTGCTTGAAGCTTGACTCACTCAATTAGTTCCCGGTGTGCTCTCTGTGATTGGTTCCCTGGTGAAGTGGTCCTAAGTGGAGGCAAGGAACATTCGCTTTCCTAAGAAAGCATTTAGAGTGCTTCAACAGAGCTCCAAGTTAACTGGAATCTCTGCAAATAATTACTCACCTGATCTTGATGATACTTGTCAGGAAAGATGAGTTTACCAGTTGCACTTAGCTACCCAAATTTCGTTCTTCTAGGTTGAAAAGTTCGTTTGCAGGAACGCTTTTGAATGTTTAGGTTTCACTTCCTTTTCCCTTATAGGGATACATGCATCTGGAATTATACATCAAACACGGTTTATGCTAGCTGCTTGAAACTGAAACTCACTCAACTAGTTCTCAGTGTGATCTCTATGCTTTGTTTTCTGTTGAAGGAACCCTAAGCAGAGGCAAGGGAAAGAAACTTTCATTTGAAAGCCTTTGCAGTGATTCCACAGAACTGTGAGTTTCCTGGATTCTCAGCAAATATTTTTTTCACCCCTAACTACTTGTTACTCGACAGCAAAGATAAGTAGACCGGTTGCATTTGGCTGCCCAAATTTAGATCTTCTAGGTTGAATAGTTCGTTTGCAGGAACACTTTGAAATTTGAGGTTTCACTTCATTTTTCCCCTATAGGGATACATGCATTTGGAACTCTAACTCAAACGCGGTTGGTACTAGCTGCATGAAACTTGACTCACTCAGTTAGTTCTCAGTGCACTCTCTATGCTTTGTTTCCTGTTGAAGTAGCCCTAAGCAGAGGCAAGGAAAATATACTTTCATTTGAAAGTGTTTGCAGAGCTTCCACAGAACTCTGAGTTTTACTGGAATCTCAGCAAAATTTTTTCACCCGATCTTGATGATACTTGGCAGCAAAGATGAGTATACCGGTTTCACTTGGCTGCCCAAATTTCGTTCTTCAGGGTTGAAGCGTTCGTTTGCAGGAGCACTTTGAATTGTAAGTTTCACTTCCTTTTCCCTTATGGGGATACATGCATTTGGAACTGTATATCCAACACGGTTTGTGCTAGCTTCTTCAAACTTGACTCACTCAATTCGTTCTCGGTGTGCTCTCTATGCTTTGTTCCCTGTGGTAGTAGCTCTAAGCGGAGGCAAGGAACATACACTTTCATTTGAAAGCATTTGCAAAATCTGCAGAGAACTCTGAGTTTACTGGAATCTCAGCAAATGTTTATTCACCCGAACTTGTTGATACTTGGTAGAAAAAATGTGTATACCAGTTGCTCTTGGCAGCACAAATTTTGTTCTGCTGGGCTGAATCATTCCTTTGCAGGATGACTTGGATCAGTTAGGTTTTACTACTTTTCCCTATAGGGATACATGCTTTTGGAAATCGAAATCAAACACGGTTTGTGCTAGCTGCTTGAAAATTGACTCACTGAATGAATTCTCATTGTGCTCTCTATGCTTTGTTACCGGTTTATGTACACCGAAGCAGAGCAGAGAAAAATAAACTTTCATTTGAAAGTGTTTGTAGAGCATCCACAGAACAGAGTTTACTGGACTCTCAGCAGATATTTTTTCACCCGATCTTGTTGATACTTGGCAGCAAAACTGAGTAGATGAGTTGCACTTGGCAGCCCAAATTTCGTCATCTTATGTTGAAGAGTTCCTTTGCAGGAACACTTTGAATTTTCAGGTTTAACTTCTTTTTCCTTATAGGAATACATGCATTTGGAATGCTCAATCAAACACAGTTTGTGATACCTGTTTGAAACTTGGCCCACTCAATGACTTCTCAGTGGCTCTTTATGCATTGTCCCCTGCTGAAGTATCCCCAAGCAGAGGCAAGGAAAATACACTTTCTTATGTAAGTGTTTGCAGAGCTTCCACAAAACTCCCAAGTTTACTGGAATTTCAGCGAATATTTTTTCACTTGATCTTGTTGATACTAGGTAAGAAGATGAGCATACCAGTTGCATTTGGCTGCCAAAATTTCGTTCTTCTACGTTGAAACATTTGCTTTCAGGAAGACATTGAATTTGGGGGGTTTCTCATCCTTTTAACCTACAGGAATACATGCATTTGGAGCTCTCAATCAAACACTGTTTGTGCCAGCTGCTTGAAGCTTGACTCACTCATTAGTTCCCGGTGTGCTCTCTGTGATTGGTTCCCTGGTGAAGTGGTCCTAAGTGGAGGCAAGGAACATTCGCTTTCCTAAGAAAGCATTTAGAGTGCTTCAACAGAGCTCCAAGTTAACTGGAATCTCTGCAAATAATTACTCACCTGATCTTGATGATACTTGTCAGGAAAGATGAGTTTACCAGTTGCACTTAGCCTACCCAAATTTCGTTCTTCTAGGTTGAAAAGTTCGTTTGCAGGAACGCTTTTGAATGTTTAGGTTTCACTTCCTTTTCCTTATAGGGATACATGCATCTGGAATTATACATCAAACACGGTTTACACTAGCTGCTTGAAACTGAAACTCACTCAACTAGTTCTCAGTGTGATCTCTATGCTTTGTTTTCTGTTGAAGGAACCCTAAGCAGAGGCAAGGGAAAGAAACTTTCATTTGAAAGCCTTTGCAGTGATTCCACAGAACTGTGAGTTTCCTGGATTCTCAGCAAATATTTTTTCACCCTAACTTCTTGTTACTCGACAGCAAAGATAAGTAGACCGGTTGCATTTTGGCTGCCCAAATTTAGATCTTCTAGGTTGAATAGTTCGTTTGCAGGAACACTTTGAAATTTGAGGTTTCACTTCATTTTCCCTATAGGGATACATGCATTTGGAACTCTAACTCAAACGCGGTTGGTACTAGCTGCATGAAACTTGACTCACTCAGTTAGGTCTCAGTGCACTCTCTATGCTTTGTTTCCTGTTGAAGTAGCCCTAAGCAGAGGCAAGGAAAATATACTTTCATTTGAAAGTGTTTGCAGAGCTTCCACAGAACTCTGAGTTTACTGGAATCTCAGCAAAATTTTTTCGCCCGATCTTGATGATACTTGGCAGCAAAGATGAGTATACTGGTTTCACTTGGCTGCCCAAATTTCGTTCTTCAGGGTTGAAGCGTTCGTTTGCAGGAGCACTTTGAATTGTAAGTTTCACTTCCTTTTCCCTTATGGGGATACATGCATTTGGAACTGTATATCCAACACGGTTTGTGCTAGCTTCTTCAAACTTGACTCACTCAATTCGTTCTCGGTGTGCTCTCTATGCTTTGTTCCCTGTGGTAGTAGCTCTAAGCGGAGGCAAGGAACATACACTTTCATTTGAAAGCATTTGCAAAATCTGCAGAGAACTCTGAGTTTACTGGAATCTCAGCAAATGTTTATTCACCCGAACTTGTTGATACTTGGTAGAAAAAATGTGTATACCCTCTTGGCAGGCACAAATTTTGTTCTGCCTAGGCTGAATCATTCCTTTGCAGGATGACTTGGATCAGTTAGGTTTTACTACATTTTCCCCTATAGGGATACATGCTTTTGGAAATCGAAATCAAACACGGTTTGTGCTAGCTGCTTGAAAATTGACTCACTGAATGAATTCTCATTGTGCTCTCTATGCTTTGTTACCGGTTTATGTACACCGAAGCAGAGCAGAGAAAAATAAACTTTCATTTGAAAGTGTTTGTAGAGCATCCACAGAACAGAGTTTACTGGACTCTCAGCAGATATTTTTTCACCCGATCTTGTTGATACTTGGCAGCAAAACTGAGTAGATGAGTTGCACTTGGCAGCCCAAAATTTCGTCATCTTATGTTGAAGAGTTCCTTTGCAGGAACACTTTGAATTTTCAGGTTTAACTTCTTTTTTCCCTTATAGGAATACATGCATTTGGAATGCTCAATCAAACACAGTTAGTGATACCTGTTTTGAAACTTGGCCCACTCAATGACTTCTCAGTGGCTCTTTATGCATTGTCCCCTGCTGAAGTATCCCCAAGCAGAGGCAAGGAAAAATACACTTTCTTATGTAAGTGTTTGCAGAGCTTCCACAAAACTCCCAAGTTTACTGGAATTTCAGCGAATATTTTTTCACTTGATCTTGTTGATACTAGGTAAGAAAGATGAGCATACCAGTTGCATTTTGGCTGCCAAAATTTCGTTCTTCTACGTTGAAACATTTGCTTTCAGGAAGACATTGAATTTGGGGGGTTTCTCATCCTTTTAACCTACAGGAATACATGCATTTGGAGCTCTCAATCAAACACTGTTTGTGCCAGCTGCTTGAAGCTTGACTCACTCAATTAGTTCCCGGTGTGCTCTCTGTGATTGGTTCCCTGGTGAAGTGGTCCTAAGTGGAGGCAAGGAACATTCGCTTTCCTAAGAAAGCATTTAGAGTGCTTCAACAGAGCTCCAAGTTAACTGGAATCTCTGCAAATAATTACTCACCTGATCTTGATGATACTTGTCAGGAAAGATGAGTTTACCAGTTGCACTTAGCTACCCAAATTTCGTTCTTCTAGGTTGAAAAGTTCGTTTGCAGGAACGCTTTTGAATGTTTAGGTTTCACTTCCTTTTCCCTTATAGGGATACATGCATCTGGAATTATACATCAAACACGGTTTATGCTAGCTGCTTGAAACTGAAACTCACTCAACTAGTTCTCAGTGTGATCTCTATGCTTTGTTTTCTGTTGAAGGAACCCTAAGCAGAGGCAAGGGAAAGAAACTTTCATTTGAAAGCCTTTGCAGTGATTCCACAGAACTGTGAGTTTCCTGGATTCTCAGCAAATATTTTTTCACCCTAACTTCTTGTTACTCGACAGCAAAGATAAGTAGACCGGTTGCATTTGGCTGCCCAAATTTAGATCTTCTAGGTTGAATAGTTCGTTTGCAGGAACACTTTGAAATTTGAGGTTTCACTTCATTTTCCCCTATAGGGATACATGCATTTGGAACTCTAACTCAAACGCGGTTGGTACTAGCTGCATGGAACTTGACTCACTCAGTTAGTTCTCAGTGCACTCTCTATGCTTTGTTTCCTGTTGAAGTAGCCCTAAGCAGAGGCAAGGAAAATATACTTTCATTTGAAAGTGTTTGCAGAGCTTCCACAGAACTCTGAGTTTACTGGAATCTCAGCAAAATGTTTTCACCCGATCTTGATGATACTTGGCAGCAAAGATGAGTATACCGGTTTCACTTGGCTGCCCAAATTTCGTTCTTCAGGGTTGAAGCGTTCATTTGCAGGAGCACTTTGAATTGTAAGTTTCACTTCCTTTTCCCTTATGGGGATACATGCATTTGGAACTGTATATCCAACACGGTTTGTGCTAGCTTCTTCAAACTTGACTCACTCAATTCGTTCTCGGTGTGCTCTCTATGCTTTGTTCCCTGTGGTAGTAGCTCTAAGCGGAGGCAAGGAACATACACTTTCATTTGAAAGCATTTGCAAAATCTGCAGAGAACTCTGAGTTTACTGGAATCTCAGCAAATGTGTATTCACCCGAACTTGTTGATACTTGGTAGAAAAAATGTGTATACCAGTTGCTCTTGGCAGCACAAATTTTGTTCTGCTGGGATGAATCATTCCTTTGCAGGATGACTTGGATCAGTTAGGTTTTACTACATTTTCCCCTATAGGGATACATGCTTTTGGAAATCGAAATCAAACACGGTTTGTGCTAGCTGCTTGAAAATTGACTCACTGAATGAATTCTCATTGTGCTCTCTATGCTTTGTTACCGGTTTATGTACACCGAAGCAGAGCAGAGAAAAATAAACTTTCATTTGAAAGTGTTTGTAGAGCATCCACAGAACAGAGTTTACTGGACTCTTAGCAGATATTTTTTCACCCGATCTTGTTGATACTTGGCAGCAAAACTGAGTAGATGAGTTGCACTTGGCAGCCCAAATTTCGTCATCTTATGTTGAAGAGTTCCTTTGCAGGAACACTTTGAATTTTCAGGTTTAACTTCTTTTTTCCCTTATAGGAATACATGCATTTGAAATGCTCAATCAAACACAGTTTGTGATACCTGTTTGAAACTTGGCCCACTCAATGACTTCTCAGTGGCTCTTTATGCATTGTCCCCTGCTGAAGTATCCCCAAGCAGAGGCAAAGAAAATACACTTTCTTATGTAAGTGTTTGCAGAGCTTCCACAAAACTCCCAAGTTTACTGGAATTTCAGCGAATATTTTTTCACTTGATCTTGTTGATACTAGGTAAGAAAGATGAGCATACCAGTTGCATTTGGCTGCCAAAATTTCGTTCTTCTACGTTGAAACATTTGCTTTCAGGAAGACATTGAATTTGGAGGGTTTCTCATCATTTTAACCTACAGGAATACATGCATTTGGAGCTCTCAATCAAACACTGTTTGTGCCAGCTGCTTGAAGCTTGACTCACTCAATTAGTTCCCGGTGTGCTCTCTGTGATTGGTTCCCTGGTGAAGTGGTCCTAAGTGGAGGCAAGGAACATTCGCTTTCCTAAGAAAGCATTTAGAGTGCTTCAACAGAGCTCCAAGTTAACTGGAATCTCTGCAAATAATTACTCACCTGATCTTGATGATACTTGTCAGGAAAGATGAGTTTACCAGTTGCACTTAGCTACCCAAATTTCGTTCTTCTAGGTTGAAAAGTTCGTTTGCAGGAACGCTTTTGAATGTTTAGGTTTCACTTCCTTTTCCCTTATAGGGATACATGCATCTGGAATTATACATCAAACACGGTTTACGCTAGCTGCTTGAAACTGAAACTCACTCAACTAGTTCTCAGTGTGATCTCTATGCTTTGTTTTCTGTTGAAGGAACCCTAAGCAGAGGCAAGGGAAAGAAACTTTCATTTGAAAGCCTTTGCAGTGATTCCACAGAACTGTGAGTTTCCTGGATTCTCAGCAAATATTTTTTCACCCTAACTTCTTGTTACTCGACAGCAAAGATAAGTAGACCGGTTGCATTTGGCTGCCCAAATTTAGATCTTCTAGGTTGAATAGTTCGTTTGCAGGAACACTTTGAAATTTGAGGTTTCACTTCATTTTCCCCTATAGGGATACATGCATTTGGAACTCTAACTCAAACGCGGTTGGTACTAGCTGCATGAATCTTGACTCACTCAGTTAGTTCTCAGTGCACTCTCTATGCTTTGTTTCCTGTTGAAGTAGCCCTAAGCAGAGGCAAGGAAAATATACTTTCATTTGAAAGTGTTTGCAGAGCTTCCACAGAACTCTGAGTTTACTGGAATCTCAGCAAAATTTTTTCACCCGATCTTGATGATACTTGGCAGCAAAGATGAGTATACCGGTTTCACTTGGCTGCCCAAATTTCGTTCTTCAGGGTTGAAGCGTTCGTTTGCAGGAGCACTTTGAATTGTAAGTTTCACTTCCTTTTCCCTTATGGGGATACATGCATTTGGAACTGTATATCCAACACGGTTTGTGCTAGCTTCTTCAAACTTGACTCACTCAATTCGTTCTCGGTGTGCTCTCTATGCTTTGTTCCCTGTGGTAGTAGCTCTAAGCGGAGGCAAGGAACATACACTTTCATTTGAAAGCATTTGCAAAATCTGCAGAGAACTCTGAGTTTACTGGAATCTCAGCAAATGTTTATTCACCCGAACTTGTTGATACTTGGTAGAAAAAATGTGTATACCAGTTGCTCTTGGCAGCACAAATTTTGTTCTGCTAGGCTGAATCATTCCTTTGCAGGATGACTTGGATCAGTTAGGTTTTACTACATTTTCCCCTATAGGGATACATGCTTTTGGAAATCGAAATCAAACACGGTTTGTGCTAGCTGCTTGAAAATTGACTCACTGAATGAATTCTCATTGTGCTCTCTATGCTTTGTTACCGGTTTATGTACACCGAAGCAGAGCAGAGAAAAATAAACTTTCATTTGAAAGTGTTTGTAGAGCATCCACAGAACAGAGTTTACTGGACTCTCAGCAGATATTTTTTCACCCGATCTTGTTGATACTTGGCAGCAAAACTGAGTAGATGAGTTGCACTTGGCAGCCCAAATTTCGTCATCTTATGTTGAAGAGTTCCTTTGCAGGAACACTTTGAATTTTCAGGTTTAACTTCTTTTTTCCCTATAGGAATACATGCATTTGGAATGCTCAATCAAACACAGTTTGTGATACCTGTTTGAAACTTGGCCCACTCAATGACTTCTCAGTGGCTCTTTATGCATTGTCCCCTGCTGAAGTATCCCCAAGCAGAGGCAAGGAAAATACACTTTCTTATGTAAGTGTTTGCAGAGCTTCCACAAAACTCCCAAGTTTACTGGAATTTCAGCGAATATTTTTTCACTTGATCTTGTTGATACTAGGTAAGAAAGATGAGCATACCAGTTGCATTTGGCTGCCAAAATTTCGTTCTTCTACGTTGAAACATTTGCTTTCAGGAAGACATTGAATTTGGGGGGTTTCTCATCCTTTTAACCTACAGGAATACATGCATTTGGAGCTCTCAATCAAACACTGTTTGTGCCAGCTGCTTGAAGCTTGACTCACTCAATTAGTTCCCGGTGTGCTCTCTGTGATTGGTTCCCTGGTGAAGTGGTCCTAAGTGGAGGCAAGGAACATTCGCTTTCCTAAGAAAGCATTTAGAGTGCTTCAACAGAGCTCCAAGTTAACTGGAATCTCTGCAAATAATTACTCACCTGATCTTGATGATACTTGTCAGGAAAGATGAGTTTACCAGTTGCACTTAGCTACCCAAATTTCGTTCTTCTAGGTTGAAAAGTTCGTTTGCAGGAACGCTTTTGAATGTTTAGGTTTCACTTCCTTTTCCCTTATAGGGATACATGCATCTGGAATTATACATCAAACACGGTTTACGCTAGCTGCTTGAAACTGAAACTCACTCAACTAGTTCTCAGTGTGATCTCTATGCTTTGTTTTCTGTTGAAGGAACCCTAAGCAGAGGCAAGGGAAAGAAACTTTCATTTGAAAGCCTTTGCAGTGATTCCACAGAACTGTGAGTTTCCTGGATTCTCAGCAAATATTTTTTCACCCTAACTTCTTGTTACTCGACAGCAAAGATAAGTAGACCGGTTGCATTTGGCTGCCCAAATGTAGATCTTCTAGGTTGAATAGTTCGTTTGCAGGAACACTTTGAAATTTGAGGTTTCACTTCATTTTCCCCTATAGGGATACATGCATTTGGAACTCTAACTCAAACGCGGTTGGTACTAGCTGCATGAAACTTGACTCACTCAGTTAGTTCTCAGTGCACTCTCTATGCTTTGTTTCCTGTTGAAGTAGCCCTAAGCAGAGGCAAGGAAAATATACTTTCATTTGAAAGTGTTTGCAGAGCTTCCACAGAACTCTGAGTTTACTGGAATCTCAGCAAAATGTTTTCACCCGATCTTGATGATACTTGGCAGCAAAGATGAGTATACCGGTTTTCACTTGGCTGCCCAAATTTCGTTCTTCAGGGTTGAAGCGTTCGTTTGCAGGAGCACTTTGAATTGTAAGTTTCACTTCCTTTTCCCTTATGGGGATACATGCATTTGGAACTGTATATCCAACACGGTTTGTGCTAGCTTCTTCAAACTTGACTCACTCAATTCGTTCTCGGTGTGCTCTCTATGCTTTGTCCCTGTGGGTAGTAGCTCTAAGCGGAGGCAAGGAACATACACTTTCATTTGAAAGCATTTGCAAAATCTGCAGAGAACTCTGAGTTTACTGGAATCTCAGCAAATGTGTATTCACCCGAACTTGTTGATACTTGGTAGAAAAAATGTGTATACCAGTTGCTCTTGGCAGCACAAATTTTGTTCTGCTGGGCTGAATCATTCCTTTGCAGGATGACTTGGATCAGTTAGGTTTTACTACATTTTCCCCTATAGGGATACATGCTTTTGGAAATCGAAATCAAACACGGTTTGTGCTAGCTGCTTGAAAATTGACTCACTGAATGAATTCTCATTGTGCTCTCTATGCTTTGTTACCGGTTTATGTACACCGAAGCAGAGCAGAGAAAAATAAACTTTCATTTGAAAGTGTTTGTAGAGCATCCACAGAACAGAGTTTACTGGACTCTCAGCAGATATTTTTTCACCCGATCTTGTTGATACTTGGCAGCAAAACTGAGTAGATGAGTTGCACTTGGCAGCCCAAATTTCGTCATCTTATGTTGAAGAGTTCCTTTGCAGGAACACTTTGAATTTTCAGGTTTAACTTCTTTTTTCCCTATAGGAATACATGCATTTGGAATGCTCAATCAAACACAGTTTGTGATACCTGTTTGAAACTTGGCCCACTCAATGACTTCTCAGTGGCTCTTTATGCATTGTCCCTGCTGAAGTATCCCCAAGCAGAGGCAAGGAAAATACACTTTCTTATGTAAGTGTTTGCAGAGCTTCCACAAAACTCCCAAGTTTACTGGAATTTCAGCGAATATTTTTTCACTTGATCTTGTTGATACTAGGTAAGAAAGATGAGCATACAGTTGCATTTGGCTGCCAAAATTTCGTTCTTCTACGTTGAAACATTTGCTTTCAGGAAGACATTGAATTTGGGGGTTTCTCATCATTTTAACCTACGGGAATACATGCATTTGGAGCTCTAAATCAAACACTGTTTGTGCCAGCTGCTTGAAGCTTGACTCACTCAATTAGTTCCCGGTGTGCTCTCTGTGATTGGTTCCCTGGTGAAGTGGTCCTAAGTGGAGGCAAGGAACATTCGCTTTCCTAAGAAAGCATTTAGAGTGCTTCAACAGAGCTCCAAGTTAACTGGAATCTCTGCAAATAATTACTCACCTGATCTGATGATACTTGTCAGGAAAGATGAGTTTACCAGTTGCACTTAGCTACCCAAATTTCGTTCTTCTAGGTTGAAAAGTTCGTTTGCAGGAACGCTTTTGAATGTTTAGGTTTCACTTCCTTTTCCCTTATAGGGATACATGCATCTGGAATTATACATCAAACACGGTTTACGCTAGCTGCTTGAAACTGAAACTCACTCAACTAGTTCTCAGTGTGATCTCTATGCTTTGTTTTCTGTTGAAGGAACCCTAAGCAGAGGCAAGGGAAAGAAACTTTCATTGAAGCCTTTGCAGTGATTCCACAGAACTGTGAGTTTCCTGGATTCTCAGCAAATATTTTTTTCACCTAACTTCTTGTTACTCGACAGCAAAGATAAGTAGACCGGTTGCATTTGCTGCCCAAATTAGATCTTCTAGGTTGAATAGTTCGTTTGCAGGAAACACTTTGAAATTTGAGGTTTCACTTCATTTTCCCCTATAGGGATACATGCATTTGGAACTCTAACTCAAACGCGGTTGGTACTAGCTGCATGAAACTTGACTCACTCAGTTAGTTCTCAGTGCACTCTCTATGCTTTGTTTCCTGTTGAAGTAGCCCTAAGCAGAGGCAAGGAAAATATACTTTCATTTGAAAGTGTTTGCAGAGCTTCCACAGAACTCTGAGTTTACTGGAATCTCAGCAAAATTTTTTCACCCGATCTTGATGATACTTGGCAGCAAAGAAGAGTATACCGGTTTCACTTGGCTGCCCAAATTTCGTTCTTCAGGGTTGAAGCGTTCGTTTGCAGGAGCACTTTGAATTGTAAGTTTCACTTCCTTTTCCCTTATGGGGATACATGCATTTGGAACTGTATATCCAACACGGTTTGTGCTAGCTTCTTCAAACTTGACTCACTCAATTCGTTCTCGGTGTGCTCTCTATGCTTTGTTCCCTGTGGTGATAGCTCTAAGCGGAGGCAAGGATCATACACTTTCATTTGAAAGCATTTGCAAAATCTGCAGAGAACTCTGAGTTTACTGGAATCTCAGCAAATGTTTATTCACCCGAACTTGTTGATACTTGGTAGAAAAAATGTGTATACCAGTTTGCTCTTGGCAGCACAAATTTTGTTCTGCTAGGCTGAATCATTCCTTTGCAGGATGACTTGGATCAGTTAGGTTTTACTACATTTTCCCCTATAGGGATACATGCTTTTGGAAATCGAAATCAAACACGGTTTGTGCTAGCTGCTTGAAAATTGAGTCACTGAATGAATTCTCATTGTGCTCTCTATGCTTTGTTACCGGTTTATGTACACCGAAGCAGAGCAGAGGAAAAATAAACTTTCATTTGAAGTGTTTGTAGAGCATCCACAGAACAGAGTTTACTGGACTCTCAGCAGATATTTTTTCACCCGATCTTGTTGATACTTGGCAGCAAAACTGAGTAGATGAGTTGCACTGGCAGCCCAATTTCGTCATCTTATGTTGAAGAGTTCCTTTGCAGGAACACTTTGAATTTCAGGTTTAACTTCTTTTTTCCCTATAGGAATACATGCATTTGGAATGCTCAATCAAACACAGTTTGTGATACCTGTTTTGAACTTGGCCCACTCAATGACTTCTCAGTGGCTCTTTATGCATTGTCCCCTGCTGAAGTATCCCCAAGCAGAGGCAAGGAAAATACACTTTCTTATGTAAGTGTTTGCAGAGCTTCCACAAAACTCCCAAGTTTACTGGAATTTCAGCGAATATTTTTTCACTTGATCTTGTTGATACTAGGTAAGAAAGATGAGCATACCATGTTGCATTTGGCTGCCAAAATTTCGTTCTTCTACGTTGAAACATTTGCTTTCAAGGAAGACATTGAATTTGGGGGTTTCTCATCATTTTAACCTACAGGAATACATGCATTTGGAGCTCTCAATCAAACACTGTTTGTGCCAGCTGCTTGAAGCTTGACTCACTCAATTAGTTCCCGGTGTGCTCTCTGTGATTGGTTCCCTGGTGAAGTGGTCCTAAGTGGAGGCAAGGAACATTCGCTTTCCTAAGAAAGCATTTAGAGTGCTTCAACAGAGCTCCAAGTTAACTGAATCTCTGCAAATAATTACTCACCTGATCTTGATGATACTTGTCAGGAAAGATGAGTTTACCAGTTGCACTTAGCTACCCAAATTTCGTTCTTCTAGGTTGAAAAGTTCGTTTGCAGGAACGCTTTTGAATTGTTTAGGTTTCACTTCCTTTTCCCTTATAGGGATACATGCATCTGGAATTATACATCAAACACGGTTTACGCTAGCTGCTTGAAACTGAAACTCACTCAACTAGTTCTCAGTGTGATCTCTATGCTTTGTTTTCTGTTGAAGGAACCCCTAAGCAGAGGCAAGGGAAAGAAACTTTCATTTGAAAGCCTTTGCAGTGATTCCACAGAACTGTGAGTTTCCTGGATTCTCAGCAAATATTTTTTCACCCTAACTTCTTGTTACTCGACAGCAAAGATAAGTAGACCGGGTTGCATTTGGCTGCCCAAATGTAGATCTTCTAGGTTGAATAGTTCGTTTGCAGGAACACTTTGAAATTTGGAGGTTTCACTTCATTTTCCCCTATAGGGATACATGCATTTGGAACTCTAACTCAAACGCGGTTGGTACTAGCTGCATGAAACTTGACTCACTCAGTTAGTTCTCAGTGCACTCTCTATGCTTTGTTTCCTGTTGAAGTAGCCCTAAGCAGAGGCAAGGAAAATATACTTTCATTTGAAAGTGTTTGCAGAGCTTCCACAGAACTCTTGAGTTTACTGGAATCTCAGCAAAATTTTTTCACCCGATCTTGATGATACTTGGCAGCAAAGATGAGTATACCGGTTTCACTTGGCTGCCCAAATTTCGTTCTTCAGGGTTGAAGCGTTCGTTTGCAGGAGCACTTTGAATTGTAAGTTTCACTTCTTTTCCCTTATGGGGATACATGCATTTGGAACTGTATATCCAACACGGTTTGTGCTAGCTTCTTCAAACTTGACTCACTCAATTCGTTCTCGGTGTGCTCTCTATGCTTTGTTCCCTGTGGTAGTAGCTCTAAGCGGAGGCAAGGAACATACACTTTCATTTGAAAGCATTTGCAAAATCTGCAGAGAACTCTGAGTTTACTGGAATCTCAGCAAATGTTTATTCACCCGAACTTGTTGATACTTGGTAGAAAAAATGTGTATACCAGTTGCTCTTGGCAGCACAAATTTTGTTCTGCTAGGCTGAATCATTCCTTTGCAGGATGACTTGGATCAGTTAGGTTTTACTACATTTTCCCCTATAGGGATACATGCTTTTGGAAATCGAAATCAAACACGGTTTGTGCTAGCTGCTTGAAAATTGACTCACTGAATGAATTCTCATTGTGCTCTCTATGCTTTGTTACCGGTTTATGTACACCGAAGCAGAGCAGAGAAAAATAAACTTTCATTTGAAAGTGTTTGTAGAGCATCCACAGAACAGAGTTTACTGGACTCTCAGCAGATATTTTTTCACCCGATCTTGTTGATACTTGGCAGCAAAACTGAGTAGATGAGTTGCACTTGGCAGCCCAAATTTCGTCATCTTATGTTGAAGAGTTCCTTTGCAGGAACACTTTGAATTTTCAGGTTTAACTTCTTTTTTCCCTTATAGGAATACATGCATTTGGAATGCTCAATCAAACACAGTTTGTGATACCTGTTTGAAACTTGGCCCACTCAATGACTTCTCAGTGGCTCTTTATGCATTGTCCCCTGCTGAAGTATCCCCAAGCAGAGGCAAGGAAAATACACTTTCTTATGTAAGTGTTTGCAGAGCTTCCACAAAACTCCCAAGTTTACTGGAATTTCAGCGAATATTTTTTCACTTGATCTTGTTGATACTAGGTAAGAAAGATGAGCATACCAGTTGCATTTGGCTGCCAAAATTTCGTTCTTCTACGTTGAAACATTTGCTTTCAGGAAGACATTGAATTTGGGGGGTTTCTCATCATTTTAACCTACAGGAATACATGAATTTGGAGCTCTCAATCAAACACTGTTTGTGCCAGCTGCTTGAAGCTTGACTCACTCAATTAGTTCCCGGTGTGCTCTCTGTGATTGGTTCCTGGTGAAGTGGTCCTAAGTGGAGGCAAGGAACATTCGCTTTCCTAAGAAAGCATTTAGAGTGCTTCAACAGAGCTCCAAGTTAACTGGAATCTCTGCAAATAATTACTCACCTGATCTTGATGATACTTGTCAGGAAAGATGAGTTTACCAGTTGCACTTAGCTACCCAAATTTCGTTCTTCTAGGTTGAAAAGTTCGTTTGCAGGAACGCTTTTGAATGTTTAGGTTTCACTTCCTTTTCCCTTATAGGGATACATGCATCTGGAATTATACATCAAACACGGTTTACGCTAGCTGCTTGAAACTGAAACTCACTCAACTAGTTCTCAGTGTGATCTCTATGCTTTGTTTTCTGTTGAAGGAACCCTAAGCAGAGGCAAGGGAAAGAAACTTTCATTTGAAAGCCTTTGCAGTGATTCCACAGAACTGTGAGTTTCCTGGATTCTCAGCAAATATTTTTTCACCCTAACTTCTTGTTACTCGACAGCAAAGATAAGTAGACCGGTTGCATTTGGCTGCCCAAATGTAGATCTTCTAGGTTGAATAGTTCGTTTGCAGGAACACTTTGAAATTTGAGGTTTCACTTCATTTTCCCCTATAGGGATACATGCATTTGGAACTCTAACTCAAACGCGGTTGGTACTAGCTGCATGAAACTTGACTCACTCAGTTAGTTCTCAGTGCACTCTCTATGCTTTGTTTCCTGTTGAAGTAGCCCTAAGCAGAGGCAAGGAAAATATACTTTCATTTGAAAGTGTTTGCAGAGCTTCCACAGAACTCTGAGTTTACTGGAATCTCAGCAAAATGTTTTCACCCGATCTTGATGATACTTGGCAGCAAAGATGAGTATACCGGTTTCACTTGGCTGCCCAAATTTCGTTCTTCAGGGTTGAAGCGTTCGTTTGCAGGAGCACTTTGAATTGTAAGTTTCACTTCCTTTTCCCTTATGGGGATACATGCATTTGGAACTGTATATCCAACACGGTTTGTGCTAGCTTCTTCAAACTTGACTCACTCAATTCGTTCTCGGTGTGCTCTCTATGCTTTGTTCCCTGTGGTAGTAGCTCTAAGCGGAGGCAAGGAACATACACTTTCATTTGAAAGCATTTGCAAAATCTGCAGAGAACTCTGAGTTTACTGGAATCTCAGCAAATGTTTATTCACCCGAACTTGTTGATACTTGGTAGAAAAAATGTGTATACCAGTTGCTCTTGGCAGCACAAATTTTGTTCTGCTAGGCTGAATCATTCCTTTGCAGGATGACTTGGATCAGTTAGGTTTTACTACATTTTCCCCTATAGGGATACATGCTTTTGGAAATCGAAATCAAACACGGTTTGTGCTAGCTGCTTGAAAATTGACTCACTGAATGAATTCTCATTGTGCTCTCTATGCTTTGTTACCGGTTTATGTACACCGAAGCAGAGCAGAGAAAAATAAACTTTCATTTGAAAGTGTTTGTAGAGCATCCACAGAACAGAGTTTACTGGACTCTCAGCAGATATTTTTTCACCCGATCTTGTTGATACTTGGCAGCAAAACTGAGTAGATGAGTTGCACTTGGCAGCCCAAATTTCGTCATCTTATGTTGAAGAGTTCCTTTGCAGGAACACTTTGAATTTTCAGGTTTAACTTCTTTTTTCCCTTATAGGAATACATGCATTTGGAATGCTCAATCAAACACAGTTTGTGATACCTGTTTGAAACTTGGCCCACTCAATGACTTCTCAGTGGCTCTTTATGCATTGTCCCCTGCTGAAGTATCCCCAAGCAGAGGCAAGGAAAATACACTTTCTTATGTAAGTGTTTGCAGAGCTTCCACAAAACTCCCAAGTTTACTGGAATTTCAGCGAATATTTTTTCACTTGATCTTGTTGATACTAGGTAAGAAAGATGAGCATACCAGTTGCATTTGGCTGCCAAAATTTCGTTCTTCTACGTTGAAACATTTGCTTTCAGGAAGACATTGAATTTGGGGGGTTTCTCATCATTTTAACCTACAGGAATACATGCATTTGGAGCTCTCAATCAAACACTGTTTGTGCCAGCTGCTTGAAGCTTGACTCACTCAATTAGTTCCCGGTGTGCTCTCTGTGATTGGTTCCCTGGTGAAGTGGTCCTAAGTGGAGGCAAGGAACATTCGCTTTCCTAAGAAAGCATTTAGAGTGCTTCAACAGAGCTCCAAGTTAACTGGAATCTCTGCAAATAATTACTCACCTGATCTTGATGATACTTGTCAGGAAAGATGAGTTTACCAGTTGCACTTAGCTACCCAAATTTCGTTCTTCTAGGTTGAAAAGTTCGTTTGCAGGAACGCTTTTGAATGTTTAGGTTTCACTTCCTTTTCCCTTATAGGGATACATGCATCTGGAATTATACATCAAACACGGTTTACGCTAGCTGCTTGAAACTGAAACTCACTCAACTAGTTCTCAGTGTGATCTCTATGCTTTGTTTTCTGTTGAAGGAACCCTAAGCAGAGGCAAGGGAAAGAAACTTTCATTTGAAAGCCTTTGCAGTGATTCCACAGAACTGTGAGTTTCCTGGATTCTCAGCAAATATTTTTTCACCCTAACTTCTTGTTACTCGACAGCAAAGATAAGTAGACCGGTTGCATTTGGCTGCCCAAATTTAGATCTTCTAGGTTGAATAGTTCGTTTGCAGGAACACTTTGAAATTTGAGGTTTCACTTCATTTTCCCCTATAGGGATACATGCATTTGGAACTCTAACTCAAACGCGGTTGGTACTAGCTGCATGAAACTTGACTCACTCAGTTAGTTCTCAGTGCACTCTCTATGCTTTGTTTCCTGTTGAAGTAGCCCTAAGCAGAGGCAAGGAAAATATACTTTCATTTGAAAGTGTTTGCAGAGCTTCCACAGAACTCTGAGTTTACTGGAATCTCAGCAAAATGTTTTCACCCGATCTTGATGATACTTGGCAGCAAAGATGAGTATACCGGTTTCACTTGGCTGCCCAAATTTCGTTCTTCAGGGTTGAAGCGTTCGTTTGCAGGAGCACTTTGAATTGTAAGTTTCACTTCCTTTTCCCTTATGGGATACATGCATTTGGAACTGTATATCCAACACGGTTTGTGCTAGCTTCTTCAAACTTGACTCACTCAATTCGTTCTCGGTGTGCTCTCTATGCTTTGTTCCCTGTGGTAGTAGCTCTAAGCGGAGGCAAGGAACATACACTTTCATTTGAAAGCATTTGCAAAATCTGCAGAGAACTCTGAGTTTACTGGAATCTCAGCAAATGTTTATTCACCCGAACTTGTTGATACTTGGTAGAAAAAATGTGTATACCAGTTGCTCTTGGCAGCACAAATTTTGTTCTGCTAGGCTGAATCATTCCTTTGCAGGATGACTTGGATCAGTTAGGTTTTACCACATTTTCCCCTATAGGGATACATGCTTTTGGAAATCGAAATCAAACACGGTTTGTGCTAGCTGCTTGAAAATTGACTCACTGAATGAATTCTCATTGTGCTCTCTATGCTTTGTTACCGGTTTATGTACACCGAAGCAGAGCAGAGAAAAATAAACTTTCATTTGAAAGTGTTTGTAGAGCATCCACAGAACAGAGTTTACTGGACTCTCAGCAGATATTTTTTCACCCGATCTTGTTGATACTTGGCAGCAAAACTGAGTAGATGAGTTGCACTTGGCAGCCCAAATTTCGTCATCTTATGTTGAAGAGTTCCTTTGCAGGAACACTTTGAATTTTCAGGTTTAACTTCTTTTTTCCCTATAGGAATACATGCATTTGGAATGCTCAATCAAACACAGTTTGTGATACCTGTTTGAAACTTGGCCCACTCAATGACTTCTCAGTGGCTCTTTATGCATTGTCCCCTGCTGAAGTATCCCCAAGCAGAGGCAAGGAAAATACACTTTCTTATGTAAGTGTTTGCAGAGCTTCCACAAAACTCCCAAGTTTACTGGAATTTCAGCGAATATTTTTTCACTTGATCTTGTTGATACTAGGTAAGAAAGATGAGCATACCAGTTGCATTTGGCTGCCAAAATTTCGTTCTTCTACGTTGAAACATTTGCTTTCAGGAAGACATTGAATTTGGGGGGTTTCTCATCCTTTTAACCTACAGGAATACATGCATTTGGAGCTCTCAATCAAACACTGTTTGTGCCAGCTGCTTGAAGCTTGACTCACTCAATTAGTTCCCGGTGTGCTCTCTGTGATTGGTTCCCTGGTGAAGTGGTCCTAAGTGGAGGCAAGGAACATTCGCTTTCCTAAGAAAGCATTTAGAGTGCTTCAACAGAGCTCCAAGTTAACTGGAATCTCTGCAAATAATTACTCACCTGATCTTGATGATACTTGTCAGGAAAGATGAGTTTACCAGTTGCACTTAGCTACCCAAATTTCGTTCTTCTAGGTTGAAAAGTTCGTTTGCAGGAACGCTTTTGAATGTTTAGGTTTCACTTCCTTTTCCCTAATAGGGATACATGCATCTGGAATTAAACATCAAACACGGTTTACGCTAGCTGCTTGAAACTGAAACTCACTCAACTAGTTCTCAGTGTGATCTCTATGCTTTGTTTTCTGTTGAAGGAACCCTAAGCAGAGGCAAGGGAAAGAAACTTTCATTTGAAAGCCTTTGCAGTGATTCACAGAACTGTGAGTTTCCTGGATTCTCAGCAAATATTTTTTCACCCTAACTTCTTGTTACTCGACAGCAAAGATAAGTAGACCAGTTGCATTTGGCTGCCCAAATTTAGATCTTCTAGGTTGAATAGTTCGTTTGCAGGAACACTTTGAAATTTGAGGTTTCACTTCATTTTCCCCTATAGGGATACATGCATTTGGAACTCTAACTCAAACGCGGTTGGTACTAGCTGCATGAAACTTGACTCACTCAGTTAGTTCTCAGTGCACTCTCTATGCTTTGTTTCCTGTTGAAGTAGCCCTAAGCAGAGGCAAGGAAAATATACTTTCATTTGAAAGTGTTTGCAGAGCTTCCACAGAACTCTGAGTTTACTGGAATCTCAGCAAAATTTTTTCACCCGATCTTGATGATACTTGGCAGCAAAGATGAGTATACCGGTTTCACTTGGCTGCCCAAATTTCGTTCTTCAGGGTTGAAGCGTTCGTTTGCAGGAGCACTTTGAATTGTAAGTTTCACTTCCTTTTCCCTTATGGGGATACATGCATTTGGAACTGTATATCCAACACGGTTTGTGCTAGCTTCTTCAAACTTGACTCACTCAATTCGTTCTCGGTGTGCTCTCTATGCTTTGTTCCCTGTGGTAGTAGCTCTAAGCGGAGGCAAGGAACATACACTTTCATTTGAAAGCATTTGCAAAATCTGCAGAGTACTCTGAGTTTACTGGAATCTCAGCAAATGTTTATTCACCCGAACTTGTTGATACTTGGTAGAAAAAATGTGTATACCAGTTGCTCTTGGCAGCACAAATTTTGTTCTGCTAGGCTGAATCATTCCTTTGCAGGATGACTTGGATCAGTTAGGTTTTACTACATTTTCCCCTATAGGGATACATGCTTTTGGAAATCGAAATCAAACACGGTTTGTGCTAGCTGCTTGAAAATTGACTCACTGAATGAATTCTCATTGTGCTCTCTATGCTTTGTTACCGGTTTATGTACACCGAAGCAGAGCAGAGAAAAATAAACTTCATTTGAAAGTGTTTGTAGAGCATCCACAGAACAGAGTTTACTGGACTCTCAGCAGATATTTTTTCACCCGATCTTGTTGATACTTGGCAGCAAAACTGAGTAGATGAGTTGCACTTGGCAGCCCAAATTTCGTCATCTTATGTTGAAGAGTTCCTTTGCAGGAACACTTTGAATTTTCAGGTTTAACTTCTTTTTTCCCTTATAGGAATACATGCATTTGGAATGCTCAATCAAACACAGTTTGTGATACCTGTTTGAAACTTGGCCCACTCAATGACTTCTCAGTGGCTCTTTATGCATTGTCCCCTGCTGAAGTATCCCCAAGCAGAGGCAAGGAAAATACACTTTCTTATGTAAGTGTTTGCAGAGCTTCCACAAAACTCCCAAGTTTACTGGAATTTCAGCGAATATTTTTTCACTTGATCTTGTTGATACTAGGTAAGAAAGATGAGCATACCAGTTGCTTTGGCTGCCAAAATTTCGTTCTTCTACGTTGAAACATTTGCTTTCAGGAAGACATTGAATTTGGGGGGTTTCTCATCATTTTAACCTACAGGAATACATGCATTTGGAGCTCTCAATCAAACACTGTTTGTGCCAGCTGCTTGAAGCTTGACTCACTCAATTAGTTCCCGGTGTGCTCTCTGTGATTGGTTCCCTGGTGAAGTGGTCCTAAGTGGAGGCAAGGAACATTCGCTTTCCTAAGAAAGCATTTAGAGTGCTTCAACAGAGCTCCAAGTTAACTGGAATCTCTGCAAATAATTACTCACCTGATCTTGATGATACTTGTCAGGAAAGATGAGTTTACCAGTTGCACTTAGCTACCCAAATTTCGTTCTTCTAGGTTGAAAAGTTCGTTTGCAGGAACGCTTTTGAATGTTTAGGTTTCACTTCCTTTTCCCTTATAGGGATACATGCATCTGGAATTATACATCAAACACGGTTTACGCTAGCTGCTTGAAACTGAAACTCACTCAACTAGTTCTCAGTGTGATCTCTATGCTTTGTTTTCTGTTGAAGGAACCCTAAGCAGAGGCAAGGGAAAGAAACTTTCATTTGAAAGCCTTTGCAGTGATTCCACAGAACTGTGAGTTTCCTGGATTCTCAGCAAATATTTTTTCACCCTAACTTCTTGTTACTCGACAGCAAAGATAAGTAGACCGGTTGCATTTGGCTGCCCAAATTTAGATCTTCTAGGTTGAATAGTTCGTTTGCAGGAACACTTGAAATTTGAGGTTTCACTTCATTTTCCCATATAATGATACATGCATTTGGAACTCTAACTCAAACGCGGTTGGTACTAGCTGCATGAAACTTGACTCACTCAGTTAGTTCTCAGTGCACTCTCTATGCTTTGTTTCCTGTTGAAGTAGCCCTAAGCAGAGGCAAGGAAAATATACTTTCATTTGAAAGTGTTTGCAGAGCTTCCACAGAACTCTGAGTTTACTGGAATCTCAGCAAAATGTTTTCACCCGATCTTGATGATACTTGGCAGCAAAGATGAGTATACCGGTTTCACTTGGCTGCCCAAATTTCGTTCTTCAGGGTTGAAGCGTTCGTTTGCAGGAGCACTTTGAATTGTAAGTTTCACTTCCTTTTCCCTTATGGGGATACATGCATTTGGAACTGTATATCCAACACGGTTTGTGCTAGCTTCTTCAAACTTGACTCACTCAATTCGTTCTCGGTGTGCTCTCTATGCTTTGTTCCCTGTGGTAGTAGCTCTAAGCGGAGGCAAGGAACATACACTTTCATTTGAAAGCATTTGCAAAATCTGCAGAGAACTCTGAGTTTACTGGAATCTCAGCAAATGTTTATTCACCCGAACTTGTTGATACTTGGTAGAAAAAATGTGTATACCAGTTGCTCTTGGCAGCACAAATTTTGTTCTGCTAGGCTGAATCATTCCTTTGCAGGATGACTTGGATCAGTTAGGTTTTACTACATTTTCCCCTATAGGGATACATGCTTTTGGAAATCGAAATCAAACACGGTTTGTGCTAGCTGCTTGAAAATTGACTCACTGAATGAATTCTCATTGTGCTCTCTATGCTTTGTTACCGGTTTATGTACACCGAAGCAGAGCAGAGAAAAATAAACTTTCATTTGAAAGTGTTTGTAGAGCATCCACAGAACAGAGTTTACTGGACTCTCAGCAGATATTTTTTCACCCGATCTTGTTGATACTTGGCAGCAAAACTGAGTAGATGAGTTGCACTTGGCAGCCCAAATTTCGTCATCTTATGTTGAAGAGTTCCTTTGCAGGAACACTTTGAATTTTCAGGTTTAACTCTTTTTTCCCTATAGGAATACATGCATTTGGAATGCTCAATCAAACACAGTTTGTGATACCTGTTTGAAACTTGGCCCACTCAATGACTTCTCAGTGGCTCTTTATGCATTGTCCCCTGCTGAAGTATCCCCAAGCAGAGGCAAGGAAAATACACTTTCTTATGTAAGTGTTTGCAGAGCTTCCACAAAACTCCCCAAGTTTACTGGAATTTCAGCGAATATTTTTTCACTTGATCTTGTTGATACTAGGTAAGAAAGATGAGCATACCAGTTGCATTTGGCTGCCAAAATTTCGTTCTTCTACGTTGAAACATTTGCTTTCAGGAAGACATTGAATTTGGGGGGTTTCTCATCATTTTAACCTACAGGAATACATGCATTTGGAGCTCTCAATCAAACACTGTTTGTGCCAGCTGCTTGAAGCTTGACTCACTCAATTAGTTCCCGGTGTGCTCTCTGTGATTGGTTCCCTGGTGAAGTGGTCCTAAGTGGAGGCAAGGAACATTCGCTTTCCTAAGAAAGCATTTAGAGTGCTTCAACAGAGCTCCAAGTTAACTGGAATCTCTGCAAATAATTACTCACCTGATCTTGATGATACTTGTCAGGAAAGATGAGTTTACCAGTTGCACTTAGCTACCCAAATTTCGTTCTTCTAGGTTGAAAAGTTCGTTTGCAGGAACGCTTTTGAATGTTTAGGTTTCACTTCCTTTTCCCTTATAGGGATACATGCATCTGGAATTATACATCAAACACGGTTTACGCTAGCTGCTTGAAACTGAAACTCACTCAACTAGTTCTCAGTGTGATCTCTATGCTTTGTTTTCTGTTGAAGGAACCCTAAGCAGAGGCAAGGGAAAGAAACTTTCATTTGAAAGCCTTTGCAGTGATTCCACAGAACTGTGAGTTTCCTGGATTCTCAGCAAATATTTTTTCACCCTAACTTCTTGTTACTCGACAGCAAAGATAAGTAGACCGGTTGCATTTGGCTGCCCAAATGTAGATCTTCTAGGTTGAATAGTTCGTTTGCAGGAACACTTGAAATTTGAGGTTTCACTTCATTTTCCCCTATAGGGATACATGCATTTGGAACTCTAACTCAAACGCGGTTGGTACTAGCTGCATGAAACTTGACTCACTCAGTTAGTTCTCAGTGCACTCTCTATGCTTTGTTTCCTGTTGAAGTAGCCCTAAGCAGAGGCAAGGAAAATATACTTTCATTTGAAAGTGTTTGCAGAGCTTCCACAGAACTCTGAGTTTACTGGAATCTCAGCAAAATGTTTTCCCCGATCTTGATGATACTTGGCAGCAAAGATGAGTATACCGGTTTCACTTGGCTGCCCAAATTTCGTTCTTCAGGGTTGAAGCGTTCCTTTGCAGGAGCACTTTGAATTGTAAGTTTCACTTCCTTTTCCCTTATGGGGATACATGCATTTGGAACTGTATATCCAACACGGTTTGTGCTAGCTTCTTCAAACTTGACTCACTCAATTCGTTCTCGGTGTGCTCTCTATGCTTTGTTCCCTGTGGTAGTAGCTCTAAGCGGAGGCAAGGAACATACACTTTCATTTGAAAGCATTTGCAAAATCTGCAGAGAACTCTGAGTTTTACTGGAATCTCAGCAAATGTTTATTCACCCGAACTTGTTGATACTTGGTAGAAAAAATGTGTATACCAGTTGCTCTTGGCAGCACAAATTTTGTTCTGCTAGGCTGAATCATTCCTTTGCAGGATGACTTGGATCAGTTAGGTTTTACCACATTTTCCCCTATAGGGATACATGCTTTTGGAAATCGAAATCAAACACGGTTTGTGCTAGCTGCTTGAAAATTGACTCACTGAATGAATTCTCATTGTGCTCTCTATGCTTTGTTACCGGTTTATGTACACCGAAGCAGAGCAGAGAAAAATAAACTTTCATTTGAAAGTGTTTGTAGAGCATCCACAGAACAGAGTTTACTGGACTCTCAGCAGATATTTTTTCACCCGATCTTGTTGATACTTGGCAGCAAAACTGAGTAGATGAGTTGCACTTGGCAGCCCAAATTTCGTCATCTTATGTTGAAGAGTTCCTTTGCAGGAACACTTTGAATTTTCAGGTTAACTTCTTTTTTCCCTATAGGAATACATGCATTTGGAATGCTCAATCAAACACAGTTTGTGATACCTGTTTGAAACTTGGCCCACTCAATGACTTCTCAGTGGCTCTTTATGCATTGTCCCCTGCTGAAGTATCCCCAAGCAGAGGCAAGGAAAATACACTTTCTTATGTAAGTGTTTGCAGAGCTTCCACAAAACTCCCAAGTTTACTGGAATTTCAGCGAATATTTTTTCACTTGATCTTGTTGATACTAGGTAAGAAAGATGAGCATACCAGTTGCATTTGGCTGCCAAAATTTCGTTCTTCTACGTTGAAACATTTGCTTTCAGGAAGACATTGAATTTGGGGGGTTTCTCATCATGCTAACCTATAGGAATACATGCATTTGGAGCTCTCAATCAAACACTGTTTGTGCCAGCTGCTTGAAGCTTGACTCACTCAATTAGTTCCCGGTGTGCTCTCTGTGATTGGTTCCCTGGTGAAGTGGTCCTAAGTGGAGGCAAGGAACATTCGCTTTCCTAAGAAAGCATTTAGAGTGCTTCAACAGAGCTCCAAGTTAACTGGAATCTCTGCAAATAATTACTCACCTGATCTTGATGATACTTGTCAGGAAAGATGAGTTTACCAGTTGCACTTAGCTACCCAAATTTCGTTCTTCTAGGTTGAAAAGTTCGTTTGCAGGAACGCTTTTGATGTTTAGGTTTCACTTCCTTTTCCCTTATAGGGATACATGCATCTGGAATTATACATCAAACACGGTTTACGCTAGCTGCTTGAAACTGAAACTCACTCAACTAGTTCTCAGTGTGATCTCTATGCTTTGTTTTCTGTTGAAGGAACCCTAAGCAGAGGCAAGGGAAAGAAACTTTCATTTGAAAGCCTTTGCAGTGATTCCACAGAACTGTGAGTTTCCTGGATTCTCAGCAAATATTTTTTCACCCTAACTTCTTGTTACTCGACAGCAAAGATAAGTAGACCGGTTGCATTTGGCTGCCCAAATGTAGATCTTCTAGGTTGAATAGTTCGTTTGCAGGAAACACTTTGAAATTTGAGGTTTCACTTCATTTTCCCCTATAGGGATACATGCATTTGGAACTCTAACTCAAACGCGGTTGGTACTAGCTGCATGAAACTTGACTCACTCAGTTAGTTCTCAGTGCACTCTCTATGCTTTGTTTCCTGTTGAAGTAGCCCTAAGCAGAGGCAAGGAAAATATACTTTCATTTGAAAGTGTTTGCAGAGCTTCCACAGAACTCTGAGTTTACTGGAATCTCAGCAAAATGTTTTCACCCGATCTTGATGATACTTGGGCAGCAAAGATGAGTATACCGGTTTCACTTGGCTGCCCAAATTTCGTTCTTCAGGTTGAAGCGTTCGTTTGCAGGAGCACTTTGAATTGTAAGTTTCACTTCCTTTTCCCTTATGGGGATACATGCATTTGGAACTGTATATCCAACACGGTTTGTGCTAGCTTCTTCAAACTTGACTCACTCAATTCGTTCTCGGTGTGCTCTCTATGCTTTGTTCCCTGTGGTAGTAGCTCTAAGCGGAGGCAAGGAACATACACTTTCATTTGAAAGCATTTGCAAAATCTGCAGAGAACTCTGAGTTTACTGAATCTCAGCAAATGTTTATTCACCCGAACTTGTTGATACTTGGTAGAAAAAATGTGTATACCAGTTGCTCTTGGCAGCACAAATTTTGTTCTGCTAGGCTGAATCATTCCTTTGCAGGATGACTTGGATCAGTTAGGTTTTACTACATTTTCCCCTATAGGGATACATGCTTTTGGAAATCGAAATCAAACACGGTTTGTGCTAGCTGCTTGAAAATTGACCTCACTGAATGAATTCTCATTGTGCTCTCTATGCTTTGTTACCGGTTTATGTACACCGAAGCAGAGCAGAGAAAATAAACTTTCATATGAAAGTGTTTGTAGAGCATCCACAGAACAGAGTTTACTGGACTCTCAGCAGATATTTTTTCACCCGATCTTGTTGATACTTGGCAGCAAACTGAGTAGATGAATTGCACTTGGCAGCCCAAATTTCGTCATCTTATGTTGAAGAGTTCCTTTGCAGGAACACTTTGAATTTTCAGGTTTAACTTCTTTTTTCCCTATAGGAATACATGCATTTGGAATGCTCAATCAAACACAGTTTGTGATACCTGTTTGAAACTTGGCCCACTCAATGACTTCTCAGTGGCTCTTTATGCATTGTCCCCTGCTGAAGTATCCCCAAGCAGAGGCAAGGAAAATACACTTTCTTATGTAAGTGTTTGCAGAGCTTCCACAAAACTCCCAAGTTTACTGGAATTTCAGCGAATATTTTTTCACTTGATCTTGTTGATACTAGGTAAGAAAGATGAGCATACCAGTTGCATTTGGCTGCCAAAATTTCGTTCTTCTACGTTGAAACATTTGCTTTCAGGAAGACATTGAATTTGGGGGGTTTCTCATCATTTTAACCTACAGGAATACATGCATTTGGAGCTCTCAATCAAACACTGTTTGTGCCAGCTGCTTGAAGCTTGACTCACTCAATTAGTTCCCGGTGTGCTCTCTGTGATTGGTTCCCTGGTGAAGTGGTCCTAAGTGGAGGCAAGGAACATTCGCATTCCTAAGAAAGCATTTAGAGTGCTTCAACAGAGCTCCAAGTTAACTGGAATCTCTGCAAATAATTACTCACCTGATCTTGATGATACTTGTCAGGAAAGATGAGTTTACCAGTTGCACTTAGCTACCCAAATTTCGTTCTTCTAGGTTGAAAAGTTCGTTTGCAGGAACGCTTTTGAATGTTTAGGTTTCACTTCCTTTTCCCTTATAGGGATACATGCATCTGGAATTATACATCAAACACGGTTTACGCTAGCTGCTTGAAACTGAAAACTCACTCAACTAGTTCTCAGTGTGATCTCTATGCTTTGTTTTCTGTTGAAGGAACCCTAAGCAGAGGCAAGGGAAAGAAACTTTCATTTGAAAGCCTTTGCAGTGATTCCACAGAACTGTGAGTTTCCTGGATTCTCAGCAAATATTTTTTCACCCTAACTTCTTGTTACTCGACAGCAAAGATAAGTAGACCGGTTGCATTTGGCTGCCCAAATGTAGATCTTCTAGGTTGAATAGTTCGTTTGCAGGAACACTTTGAAATTTGAGGTTTCACTTCATTTTCCCCTATAGGGATACATGCATTTGGAACTCTAACTCAAACGCGGTTGGTACTAGCTGCATGAAACTTGACTCACTCAGTTAGTTCTCAGTGCACTCTCTATGCTTTGTTTCCTGTTGAAGTAGCCCTAAGCAGAGGCAAGGAAAATATACTTTCATTTGAAAGTGTTTGCAGAGCTTCCACAGAACTCTGAGTTTACTGGAATCTCAGCAAAATTTTTCACCCGATCTTGATGATACTTGGCAGCAAAGATGAGTATACCGGTTTCACTTGCTGCCCAAATTTCGTTCTTCAGGGTTGAAGCGTTCGTTTGCAGGAGCACTTTGAATTGTAAGTTTCACTTCCTTTTCCCTTATGGGGATACATGCATTTGAACTGTATATCCAACACGGTTTGTGCTAGCTTCTTCAAACTTGACTCACTCAATTCGTTCTCGGTGTGCTCTCTATGCTTTGTTCCCTGTGGTAGTAGCTCTAAGCGGAGGCAAGGAACATACACTTTCATTTGAAAGCATTTGCAAAATCTGCAGAGAACTCTGAGTTTACTGGAATCTCAGCAATGTTTATTCACCCGAACTTGTTGATACTTGGTAGAAAAAATGTGTATACCAGTTGCTCTTGGCAGCACAAATTTTGTTCTGCTAGGCTGAATCATTTCCTTTGCAGGATGACTTGGATCAGTTAGGTTTTACCACATTTTCCCCTATAGGGATACATGCTTTTGGAAATCGAAATCAAACACGGTTTGTGCTAGCTGCTTGAAAATTGACTCACTGAATGAATTCTCATTGTGCTCTCTATGTTTTGTTACCGGTTTATGTACACCAAAGCAGAGCAGAGAAAAATAAACTTTCATTTGAAAGTGTTTGTAGAGCATCCACAGAACAGAGTTTACTGGACTCTCAGCAGATATTTTTTCACCCGATCTTGTTGATACTTGGCAGCAAAACTGAGTAGATGAGTTGCACTTGGCAGCCCAAATTTCGTCATCTTATGTTGAAGAGTTCCTTTGCAGGAACTCTTTGAATTTTCAGGTTTAACTTCTTTTTTCCCTATAGGAATACATGCATTTGGAATGCTCAATCAAACACAGTTTGTGATACCTGTTTGAAAACTTGGCCCACTCAATGACTTCTCAGTGGCTCTTTATGCATTGTCCCCTGCTGAAGTATCCCCAAGCAGAGGCAAGGAAAATACACTTTCTTTATGTAGGTGTTTGCAGAGCTTCCACAAAACTCCCAAGTTTACTGGAATTTCAGCGAATATTTTTTCACTTGATCTTGTTGATACTAGGTAAGAAGATGAGCATACCAGTTGCATTTGGCTGCCAAAATTTCGTTCTTCTACGTTGAAACATTTGCTTTCAGGAAGACATTGAATTTGGGGGGTTTCTCATCATGCTAACCTATAGGAATACATGCATTTGGAGCTCTCAATCAAACACTGTTTGTGCCAGCTGCTTGAAGCTTGACTCACTCAATTAGTTCCCGGTGTGCTCTCTGTGATTGGTTCCCTGGTGAAGTGGTCCTAAGTGGAGGCAAGGAACATTCGCTTTCCTAAGAAAGCATTTAGAGTGCTTCACAGAGCTCCAAGTTAACTGAATCTCTGCAAATAATTACTCACCTGATCTTGATGATACTTGTCAGGAAAGATGAGTTTACCAGTTGCACTTAGCTACCCAAATTTCGTTCTTCTAGGTTGAAAAGTTCGTTTGCAGGAACGCTTTTGAATGTTTAGGTTTTCACTTCCTTTTCCCTTATAGGGATACATGCATCCTGGAATTATACATCAAACACGGTTTACGCTAGCTGCTTGAAACTGAAACTCACTCAACTAGTTCTCAGTGTGATCTCTATGCTTTGTTTTCTGTTGAAGGAACCCTAAGCAGAGGCAAGGGAAAGAAACTTTCATTTGAAAGCCTTTGCAGTGATTCCACAGAACTGTGAGTTTCCTGGATTCTCAGCAAATATTTTTCACCCTAACTTCTTGTTACTCGACAGCAAAGATAAGTAGACCGGTTGCATTTGGCTGCCCAAATGTAGATCTTCTAGGTTGAATAGTTCGTTTGCAGGAACACTTTGAAATTTGAGGTTTCACTTCATTTTCCCTATAGGGATACATGCATTTGGAACTCTAACTCAAACGCGGTTGGTACTAGCTGCATGAAACTTGACTCACTCAGTTAGTTCTCAGTGCACTCTCTATGCTTTGTTTCCTGTTGAAGTAGCCCTAAGCAGAGGCAAGGAAAATATACTTTCATTTGAAAGTGTTTGCAGAGCTTCCACAGACTCTGAGTTTACTGGAATCTCAGCAAAATGTTTTCACCCGATCTTGATGATACTTGGCAGCAAAGATGAGTATACCGGTTTCACTTGGCTGCCCAAATTTCGTTCTTCAGGGTTGAAGCGTTCGTTTGCAGGAGCACTTTGAATTGTAAGTTTCACTTCCTTTTCCCTTATGGGGATACATGCATTTGGAACTGTATATCCAACACGGTTTGTGCTAGCTTCTTCAAACTTGACTCACTCAATTCGTTCTCGGTGTGCTCTCTATGCTTTGTTCCCTGTGGTAGTAGCTCTAAGCGGAGGCAAGGAACATACACTTTCATTTGAAAGCATTTGCAAAATCTGCAGAGAACTCTGAGTTTACTGGAATCTCAGCAAATGTTTATTCACCCGAACTTGTTGATACTTGGTAGAAAAAATGTGTATACCAGTTGCTCTTGGCAGCACAATTTTGTTCTGCTAGGCTGAATCATTCCTTTGCAGGATGACTTGGATCAGTTAGTTTTACCACATTTTCCCCTATAGGGATACATGCTTTTGGAAATCGGAAATCAAACACGGTTTGTGCTAGCTGCTTGAAAATTGACTCACTGAATGAATTCTCATTGTGCTCTCTATGTTTTGTTACCGGTTTATGTACACCGAAGCAGAGCAGAGAAAAATAAACTTTCATTTGAAGTGTTTGTAGAGCATCCACAGAACAGAGTTTACTGGACTCTCAGCAGATATTTTTTCACCCGATCTTGTTGATACTTGGCAGCAAAACTGAGTAGATGAGTTGCACTTGGCAGCCCAAATTTCGTCATCTTATGTTGAAGAGTTTCCTTTGCAGGAACACTTTGAATTTTCAGGTTTAACTTCTTTTTTTCCCTATAGGAATACATGCATTTGGAATGCTCAATCAAACACAGTTTGTGATACCTGTTTGAAACTTGGCCCACTCAATGACTTCTCAGTGGCTCTTTATGCATTGTCCCCTGCTGAAGTATCCCCAAGCAGAGGCAAGGAAAATACACTTTCTTATGTAGGTGTTTGCAGAGCTTCCACAAAACTCCCAAGTTTACTGGAATTTCAGCGAATATTTTTTCACTTGATCTTGTTGATACTAGGTAAGAAAGATGAGCATACCAGTTGCATTTGGCTGCCAAAATTCGTTCTTCTACGTTGAAACATTTGCTTTCAGGAAGACATTGAATTTGGGGGGTTTCTCATCATGCTAACCTATAGAATACATGCATTTGGAGCTCTCAATCAAACACTGTTTGTGCAGCTGCTTGAAGCTTGACTCACTCAATTAGTTCCGGTGTGCTCTCTGTGATTGGTTCCCTGGTGAAGTGGTCCTAAGTGGAGGCAAGGAACATTCGCTTTCCTAAGAAAGCATTTAGAGTGCTTCAACAGAGCTCCAAGTTAACTGGAATCTCTGCAAATAATTACTCACCTGATCTTGATGATACTTGTCAGGAAAGATGAGTTTACCAGTTGCACTTAGCTACCCAAATTTCGTTCTTCTAGGTGAAAAGTTCGTTTGCAGGAACGCTTTTGAATGTTTAGGTTTCACTTCCTTTTCCCTTATAGGGATACATGCATCTGGAATTATACATCAAACACGGTTTACGCTAGCTGCTTGAAACTGAAACTCACTCAACTAGTTCTCAGTGTGATCTCTATGCTTTGTTTTCTGTTGAAGGAACCCTAAGCAGAGGCAAGGGAAAGAAACTTTCATTTGAAAGCCTTTGCAGTGATTCCACAGAACTGTGAGTTTCCTGGATTCTCAGCAAAATATTTTTTCACCCTAACTTCTTGTTACTCGACAGCAAAGATAAGTAGACCGGTTGCATTTGGCTGCCCAAATGTAGATCTTCTAGGTTGAATAGTTCGTTTGCAGGAACACTTTGAAATTTGAGGTTTCACTTCATTTTCCCCTATAGGGATACATGCATTTTGGAACTCTAACTCAAACGCGGTTGGTACTAGCTGCATGAAACTTGACTCACTCAGTTAGTTCTCAGTGCACTCTCTATGCTTTGTTTCCTGTTGAAGTAGCCCTAAGCAGAGGCAAGGAAAATATACTTTCATTTGAAAGTGTTTGCAGAGCTTCCACAGAACTCTGAGTTTACTGGAATCTCAGCAAAATGTTTTCACCCGATCTTGATGATACTTGGCAGCAAAGATGAGTATACCGGTTTCACTTGGCTGCCCAAATTTCGTTCTTCAGGGTTGAAGCGTTCGTTTGCAGGAGCACTTTGAATTGTAAGTTTCACTTCCTTTTCCCTTATGGGGATACATGCATTTGGAACTGTATATCCAACACGGTTTGTGCTAGCTTCTTCAAACTTGACTCACTCAATTCGTTCTCGGTGTGCTCTCTATGCTTTGTTCCCTGTGGTAGTAGCTCTAAGCGGAGGCAAGGAACATACACTTTCATTTGAAAGCATTTGCAAAATCTGCAGAGAACTCTGAGTTTACTGGAATCTCAGCAAATGTTTATTCACCCGAACTTGTTGATACTTGGTAGAAAAAATGTGTATACAGTTGCTCTTGGCAGCACAAATTTTGTTCTGCTAGGCTGAATCATTCCTTTGCAGGATGACTTGGATCAGTTAGGTTTTACCACATTTTCCCTATAGGGATACATGCTTTTGGAAATCGAAATCAAACACGGTTTGTGCTAGCTGCTTGAAAATTGACTCACTGAATGAATTCTCATTGTGCTCTCTATGCTTGTTACCGGTTTATGTACACCGAAGCAGAGCAGAGAAAAATAAACTTTCATTTGAAAGTGTTTGTAGAGCATCCACAGAACAGAGTTTACTGGACTCTCAGCAGATATTTTTTCACCCGATCTTGTTGATACTTGGCAGCAAAACTGAGTAGATGAGTTGCACTTGGCAGCCCAAATTTCGTCATCTTATGTTGAAGAGTTCCTTTGCAGGAACACTTTGAATTTTCAGGTTTAACTTCTTTTTTCCCTATAGGAATACATGCATTTGGAATGCTCAATCAAACACAGTTTGTGATACCTGTTTGAAACTTGGCCCACTCAATGACTTCTCAGTGGCTCTTTATGCATTGTCCCCTGCTGAAGTATCCCCAAGCAGAGGCAAGGAAAATACACTTTCTTATGTAGGTGTTTGCAGAGCTTCCACAAAACTCCCAAGTTTACTGGAATTTCAGCGAATATTTTTCACTTGATCTTGTTGATACTAGGTAAGAAAGATGAGCATACCAGTTGCATTTGGCTGCCAAAATTTCGTTCTTCTACGTTGAAACATTTGCTTTCAGGAAGACATTGAATTTG